>NC_071266.1:12751165-12753665 GCF_023375685.1 Ictalurus furcatus
TTGAAAGACTTGAAAGACTTCCTGATTTGTCTTTGCACCACACTGCACACCAAATGCACTCCTGCTAAAATAAAAAAAAATAATAAATAATCATAATAATAATGTAGCAGAAACTTTGCCATGTTTAGCAATCGCTTGTTAGCTAAATTCCTGCTAGTAATTTTAGGTTTGTTTAGATTTTTTACATTTTAGAAAAACATTTAGTTCAAAGAACGTTTCTGTGTGTGTTGCTTACATAAACGTTTTACATTAACACTAATGTTTCCATTTTGCATGCAGCATTTTTATAACATTGCAAAAACGTTAGTCCCCTAACCATCTGACCAATAAACAACAATTCATACAGAACCTCCACCTCTGATATTTTGTGATCTGCAGAAAAGTGCCAACTCTGTAGCAGGAAGTAAAAGGTTCCTGGAACTAAAAGCATCCCTGTTTCATCTTGTGAAAATCTACAGTTCCTGGTTTCCTAAAAAAGTTCCTGTAGTAAAATCATGACCTTATTGTGACCTGTTATAATCAGTTAATAGAACTGTTAGCGTATTAAAATCAGTCATGACAGAATGTATTAAGTGATATTTCTCAATATAACATTATATTAGTTGAGTTAGCAGTCGATCCTAAGTGTAATTACTGTGTAATTTGGGTTTATAAAGTATTTTAATTTATTTATTATTATTATTATTATTTTTACAGATTTATGTTTTGATTTATGGTAAATGTTGATGTTCTGCATGATTAATGTCATGTTTCCACAGTTAGCACGTCTGTGCTACCTAACTAAATCATTAGCCTCAGTCTTCAGTTAGCATATAACCTGTGGGCCTTTTTTTTGTACAGATTTACCAACACAACTGAGGTAAATGTTGATGTTCTGTATGGTTCTGTCATGTTTCCACGTTTGGCACGTCTGTGCCTCAGTTTTCAATTAGCTTATAATCTGTGGGTACATATACTCTTTGCTTAGCAAGTCCTCTTGTGGCTTTAACCTTGTGACCAGTGAGTGTGTCGTGTGTCTGACTTTGAAACAACGAGAATGTAAAGGAATTTCTGAAACCTCAACTTGTTGAAGAAGCTCGTACAGCAGCACGGAAACTGAAGCACAACCACAATCTAAACCATAACGATTTCCTCTCATCACAAACATGGGGGGAAAGCAGAACAGAAAACAGTTACACTAATACACACCTGATATTAATACACACATGCACATCCTATTAGTACTTCAGAACACCACAAATGAAATAAGTGATGTGATTGAAGGGTAAACTAAAGTTGAATTCAGAGTCGAGTTCATCTCTCAGCGAGGATTTCATACTGAAATTACCCACAGCAGTACTCAGAGCTCAGACGTAACTACAGACTACAGTGCTGTTCAGAAGTTACGTGAGAGTTAAGGGGGCGGAGTTTGTCTAAAACAGAGGCGTGTCTCGGCTATCTCAGTTATGCTCAAGTCTGTTTTACTGTTACATTTATGTTTTGGCTGTAAATACACTCACACACATTATTCAAGGCCAATATTAAATACATAAACGTAACACTGTTCATGCTAATGATATCATCACAAAGTGCACAAAAGGACGACATGCGTCTTAATCAGAGACATCGCTTACCTTGAGGAGTGAATATTTTATGGATAAAACGATGAATAAACTGGAAAATATTTCTGTAGCATTTTCTTTATCTACATCTCGCACACAAACACTTCCGAGTTCATGACCTCGATTTAGAATTTTGTGATGTTAAGCTGCGCTTAAGTTGCACTCAAGTAACTGGCAGAGCTCAATATAATAAAAAAAAAACTGTAAAATAACAGAGTGTGCTGGATCAAGTGCTATTCTATATACTGCTAATAATAATAATAATAATAATAATAATAATAATAATAATAATGAATGTGGAAGCCATTTTGTTCAATTAAACCAGTGACTAATGTGATCATTACAGCTAGCTCTATTCATGCAGCAATATATTGACTCCTACTAGATTTACTTCAACATTCCTTTGAAAATCTTCTCATTCATATTCATACATCATCATATTAGTGTTTTAGTTTCCAGTTTTAAATTCTCTGTTGTTTTTATGTTGCATCATATAACATTCGACAGCAAAGAATAAAACGCTCTTTCCTTCTTCAGTCCATATTTTCTATCTCAGGTTATATTCAGGTTGAAAAGTGAGTGTTTGTGTTTACAGACGCTATTAAGAACTCCGTGTCAGACATTTGTGATGAAGAAAATTGTCCTCGGAGGTGTGAACTACACGCAAGTGAATTTAATAATGTGACCGTGGAGTTCAGAAAATCCACTGAAGCAGCTGCGTAACACGACTCTGAACACCAGCAACTTTCCCCACGTATATACTGACACAACTCACCAACTCTGAATATGGGAAGAAGAAACAAGAAAGCAAGAGAGAAAGAAAGACAACATGTAAGAATTCAGGAACAGGAAAGAGGGAAAGAGAACGGAAGAGAGAAACGTAAAGGACAGAGAGAGGG
>NC_071266.1:12761165-12778665 GCF_023375685.1 Ictalurus furcatus
GGCTGGGAAGCTGTATGGCAATGCAGGGCAGACAGAGGCCACTGGAGTTCTTTGTAGTGGGAACAACACATAAATGTGTTGGAGCTACAATCAGTGCGGCTCGCCATCAAACATTTCCTTCCAGTTCTGGTAGGAAGGCATGTCCTTATAAGAACAGACAACACATCTGTGGTTTACCATATAAACCACCAGGGGAGCACCAGGTCGAAACAATCCTTGAGGCTGGCCCAACAGCTGTTATTGTGGGCCTATCCTCACCTATTGAGCCTGAGGGCAATGCACATACTTGGCACTCAAAACACAGCTGCAGATTTCCTATCCTGGCACAGCCCTCACCCTGGCGAATGGAAGCTGCACCCCAAAGTAGTGCAAGCGATCTGGCACAGATATAGCAGGGCAGAGGTGGACCTTTTCGCCTCACTGCCAACAACACTGCCCACTTTGGTTTTCACTGGGGGAACCAACAAGCCCCTTGAGCCAAGATGCACTGGCCCATGCGTGGCCAAATCGACTGCTGTATGCTTTCCCTCCACTATAGTTGATACTGCCCTCCCTAGACAGGATCCTTGGTGGCAATCACAAGGTGCTACTAGTAGCCCCCAAATGGCCAGGGAGGGTGTGGTTCCCAATACTACATAGATTACTGTACAGTGAGCCTAGGTGCCTCCCAGTGAGGGGGGATCTCTTCTCACAGCTGGAGGGTCGAATCTGGCACCCAAACCCATCCCAGCTGCAACTTTGGGTCTGGCCTCTGAAGGGCCAGAGCCATTACTAAGGCTGTGTGATCCAGCAGTTGTACAGACCATCCACAACTCCAGTGCATCTTCCACCAATGCATTGTACACTAACAGATGGAAGCTCTTTTCTGACTGGTGCCAAGCACAAAATCAGGAACCAACACGCTGTTCCATACCGGTAATCCTCAACTTTCTCCAGTCCTGATGGAGGCCTTGCAGCCTCGACCATAAAGGTATACATAGCTGCCATCTCAGCCATGCATAATAGAGTAGATGGAATGATGATTCGGTCCCACACCCTTGTGATCCGCTTTCTTAAAGGTGCTCAATGACTGAGACCTCCTCAACGAAACCCAGTATCCTCTTGGGACTTGCCTCTCGTATTAGTGGCACTGTGTCAGCCCCCATTTGAACCTCTAGAGAGATCAGAATTGAGGTGGCTGTCTATGAAAACAGCTTTCCTCTTAGCCATAGCATTGGCTAGACGAGTCAGTGAGTTGCATGCCTTATCAGTAAGCAGAGAGTGCCTACACTGGAGTTCTGGGAACACAGGGGTAACTTTATGGCCAAACCCATCATTTCTCCCAAAGACCTTTTCTTCGTCTTACCAGCCCCTCAGTCTGTCAGCTTTTGAGCCCCCAACTCAGGAGGATGAGCAGGGGTCGAGTGCGAGCCTGTTTTGCCCAGTGCGAGCACTAAAGTGTTATATCCAAACGACTGCTGAATTCCGACACTCAGATTCACTGTTTGTCTGCCATATGGGGCATAGGTGAGGTCAGGCTTTGTCCAAACAGCTTCTGTCAAAATGGATTGTAGATGCTATTATTTATGCCTGTAAGGGCAGGGGTCTCCGGATCCCTCCTCAGGTTCGGTCACTCAACCAGGAGTGTGTCTACTTCATGGGCAGCCCTTCGAGGAGTCCCTCTTTCAGATATTTGTGCAGCTGTGTCATGGGCATCAACCTGCACATTTGCAAGATATTAAAGGGTGAATGTGATCTCGCACAACCCAGTGGCTACAGCCATTTTTCCCCCGGCTTCACAGCCGTTGTTAAGGGACACGTAGAACTTCCTCGTGACCTTGTTGGTATTACTCATCCAGGTGTTGAAAGTACTGCCTCTGGTGGTCAGTAGAAATGAAATAGAATGATGGTTACATATGTAACCGCGGTTCTATGAATTTACGATGACCACCAGAGCTTGGCAGTCACTCGGAAGATTCGCAAGAAGATTACCAAGAGGTCGTTTCCGGGATGAACGTGCTTTTAGTACCAGGGCAAAAGGCACACGTCACCCAGGTCACAGGTGACTTTGTTCATATTAACACTCGATCCAGGTGCTGAAAAGCACCGCCTCTGGCAGTCATCCAAAATTCATAGAATTCATAGAAACATCTGGAAGATCAGCATTTACCTCAAATGTATTAGTTAATTAATTAAAAAAAAGACACTGTGTGGCTAAAATTATGATTTCACTAATTAGGATGAAGCCGTTAAGTCTTTTACAGACAGTGTAAAGATACAATGAGAGTGGAATCAAGACAGAACCGTCCGAACATTAACAATTACCTCAGATTTGTTGGTAAATTAATAAAACAGA
Source organism: Ictalurus furcatus (assembly GCF_023375685.1). NCBI lineage: Eukaryota > Metazoa > Chordata > Actinopteri > Siluriformes > Ictaluridae > Ictalurus > Ictalurus furcatus. The sequence continues at coordinate 12,763,501 of NC_071266.1, forward strand.
CAATTTTGGTCTAAAATTATTATTTCACTATCTACCATTTAGCTAAATTTTAGTATTTATATTTAGTTAAATATTGTAAGATAGTGTAAAGACACAGTAAGTGTGGAAACGAGACAGAACCATCTGGAACATCAACAATTACCTCAGATGTGTTGATTAATTTATTAAAAAAGTCAGTGCGGCTAAAATTACGATTTTGCTAACTTTTTACAGATAGTGTAAAGATACATTGAGAGGGGAAACAACACAGAACTATCCGGAACAGGTTTACCTCAGATGTGTTGGTTAATTAATAAAATAAAATAAAAAACACTGCGGCTAAATTATGATTTCGCTTGCTAGCATTTAGCTGTTAAGTCTTTTACAGACAGTGTAAAGATACAGCAAGAGTGGAAATGACACTAAACCATCCGGAACATTAATATTTACCTCAGATTTGTTGGTAAACTATTAAAAAAAGACGTTAGCTGCATCTGTAATTGTTCACTCATTCACTAGTCCCTATAGCGAATGACATTTGAGTCCACTATATGGGGAAGAACGTAAATACAATGCGCCAGCGTGCACTCTGTCGCAGACATTATGGATTCCATCGTAAAACAGTAAAGTTCATTTTCTCACTGCTCATTTGTCAGGTTGTTTTTGATAAAGAGAACAAAAACAACTGCTTGTCATGTTTATTTACTATTATGCTTATTTATTATATTTACCGTAATTTCCGGACTATAAGCCGCTACTTTTTTCACACGTACCAATGAAATTACCGAAAAAATTTGTCATTTTGCGTTTCATGCACACACCCTCATCATGGAAAACACACGAAGAAATGCATATGATGCAGCTTTCAAGTTAAAGGCAATCGATCTGGCTGTCGAAGAAGGAAATAGCATGCAAAGAGCAACTTTTGCTCAAGTCTGCCAGTGGATCCTAACAGCGTGGAGCAGTGTCAAAAAATCTACTATCACCAACGGGTTTCGAAAGGCTGGACTGCTGCGTGATGAAGAGGACAGCACAAGCTCAAGGGCGAATTTGCCTCGAGACGTGACATTGAGAGCGACAACGAAAGAGCAACTGAGGAAGTGTGTGACGAAGTACCGGTAATTCTGAGGCTGTTCAATTCCGACACTGAAGAAGACGACTTTAGTGGTTTTAGTACGCAGGAGGAAGATGAAGATAGCGATCAATGACTTTTCCTGGTAGGCAACTGTATTTTTTATTTTTCTAACCAGCCGTGCTACAGGCACTGTTCAGAAAAAAGCATTTACGGTATGTATTTAATTAAAAGTTGAAAAAATCTTTCTGTGTAAATATCTCATGTTACAACATGGACACCTGCGGCTTATAGACAAGTGCGGCCTATATATATATATATATGTACAAAAATTTTTTTCTTTTTAAAGTTAGTGGGTGCGGCTTATATTCAGGTGCGCTCAATAGTGTGAAAACTACGGTAATAAATGTTATATCTACAAATGTTATATCTTCACAGCAAATGTTGATATCAACCCCATTCCTGGTCTCAAAGATGCCTCAAGTACTTGTCCATGAACACCCAAAATATGAGGAAGTTATCTCTAACCACTAAAATTGTGTGTAAGGTTATCCAAACACAGGTAAAAAGCTCTCCAAAATGGCACAAAACCTCTCCAAATAGCACCAAACGTCTCCAAATGGCACCAAACGTCTCTAAATGGCACAAAGCTTATAAAAATGGCACAAAGCCTTTAAATATTGCAGACTTCTAGAAATAGCAAACATTTTTTAAAAGGCACAAAATAACCTCTCCAAATGGCACCAAACCTCTCCAAATGGCACAAAATGAAAACAAATGGCAGTAGCATGAACTCTGTTACACAATGTGTAATTTCACACACACACAAAAGTCTGAAACATACTTATAAAATATAATGTTTATTAAAAATAGTGCCAGAGCCCCAGGTGAAGGAGCACTCGCTCTCCGAATGGCTGAAATGATAGACACACGAGTGACCCCTCTCCTCTGACTTCTCTCGGGGTAGACAGAGCCCCTCAACTCAATCCACACAGTCTTCCTCCCAAAAAGAGTCACTCGGAAATAACTGCTCCAGAAGCTGTGATGCATTCAGGTTTTTCGGGAGTACGCCGCTGCTATAAGACGCCGATAAATCGCACGCTGAGCGAACACCAGGAGAAAACTAGCGATCAGAAAAAACTGCCAAACATGCAAAAACCTGCTGTATAAAGTTTTGCAGGAAGACCACTAGAGCGGAGCTGCCATTTCCTGATAGTTTCTCTGCACGGCCCTGTAGCGCTTTGCTGATTGGCCTGTACCCGCTGACACACAACTCAAGACGCACGTGTAAAAGGTTTGTTTGTGCTGATTACACGTTTGATTTTCCCAGCCTCTGAGTAGTCAATCATGTCGAGTTTGGGCTTGTTTGAAAGCTAGAAGTATCTACAATTGGTCCATGTGGGTGTCAATCAAGTTAGACTGCCCGATTAAAATTTAGGAGGCGGGTTGTTCAGCATAGCCAAAGCAGATTAGCTTTTTTAGAATGTGTCTCAGTTCAGTTTATGGCTAATTACTAAATTCCAGAGGGGTGGGATACCAACACACTTAATGCATTTTGAAGAGGACATTTGTGACTAAATATGGAACTTTGCATTAGTTTTCTTCAATAAAGCGGATGGACTTTATGCCGATGGAAATACGCATGATTTATAAAACCATGAGTGAACTTGATTTTCGTCTATGTAGGTAATGTAAGGTAGTAAACGTTTATACAAGTCCGATCTTGGGTTTAAATGTTATAATTTTATTGTGGCAGTTGTATACGGTGTTTTACTATCAAAAAAAGCTTTAGTCATGCTCTCCGATTTATCTCTGTCTCAATGTTTTCGTGGAGAGGTCTGAATTGTTTGCCCAGCAGGGGGCTCAAACTCCGGCCCTTTCCTGTTCCCCTGCTCACCAGGAGTTAAGCACACAGCCATGAAACTGCACATACAGAAAGCCACCAGTGTCCTGACTAATTGTGTACCAGAAGTGCGGCGATAAAATAATTCTTTTGTTTATACTAATTGAAAATGTCCGATAAGTCGTTTTCCATTCCGCCGGCGGAATGAACGCAAGTGTCAGGGCAAAAGGGGTTAATGCGTGCTTTGTTAGCTCGAAGATGCCACCTATCTGTTAGAAAACATACATCCAGCTGTTAACTAAATAGCTGACGACTAGATCCTTCCGACTCCTGTAAGAAACAAATGCAACTAAATATATTTTCCCCCAATCTGTGCCTAAATTAATTAAAGTCATCAATACGTTATTTTCTAATATGTATGTGAATACTGTACATACATGTGTTAACTAATACATGTGAACATTCCACCAAATTATCATTTGATTTATACAGTTGGTCATTTAAAACTTACATTGCAAACTAGTAAGTGGCTGAAAATAAATACTGTGCCAATCAATCAATAATCTGTATCATTTTGCTTCGAAATATCTCCATACAGATGTTTTAATTAATAAAATGTTACACTTACATTTCTAAAAGTTGCCACCTCCGATGTTCCTGTCTTCCATGTTTATTTTAATTTTGCGTTCTATCGCCGTCTCGCGTTGGAGTATGGGGAAATAGTGCGTTGGCGAGAGTACATCGGATGTACACTCGAAATCAGAGTGCACTGTGGGTATAAATGAGTGAACAAATGTAGGGAATGAAGCTGTTCACTCAGAATTTGGACACCACTACAAAATGGCCGACACCCTATATAGTGCACTATATTGAAGATAGGGAGCGGTTTCAGACACAGCTTTTGTCTGAGTAAAATTGCACTGTAATTACACTTAGCATCAAATGCTAACTTCCATGGCTTTTGCCATATTGACCAAAACATCAACAAAAGATAACATTTATTGATTTAAAAATGTTAAGTATGATTTATAATGATTAGTTTTACTATTTTAATATCAGGATCATGGTTATTATTATCATATTATCATTTTTTATTTCCGTTTTTAATGTTTTGGTTACCTTTCTTTTTTCTCCTTTTAACACAGGACTACTGAATTAAATTAGACAGAATTAAATGGAATTGAATTGACATTGATTTAATCTCTTTCCTTTAATAATGAGAGAATTATGTAGATGAGGACAATCCACATACACACTCTCTATTTCTAACACACACACACACACACACACACACACACACACACACACTGAAGCATTATGTCATTCTAGGTTGCTCTCTGCTTTCCCTCCATTATTCCTCTCTGACATTTTGAATAATTTTGCAGACTCGTGTGTGTGTGTGTGTGTGTGTTTTGGGGTCCACAAACACCTCAAGAGCTTCCATCTGCTCACACAAACTTTCTTTATGTGTCATTGTTCATGTACAGTACTTCTAGTGAGTCAAATGTTCTTCTTAACAGTTCTGTAGTTTGTTTGTTTCTCTCTCTCTCTCTCTCTCTCTCTCTCTCTCTCTCTCTCTCTCTCTCTCTCCGTGCGTGTGTGTGTGTGTGTGTGTGTGTGTGTGTGTGTGTGTGTGTGTGTGTGTATGTGTGTGTGTTAAATCAATTCCAAACGAGAACACACTCTGTCTTTCCCACATGCCTTGAAGTCTCCTATTTTTTCTAAAGTGGGGTGAGAATGAGCACTGTGAAAGACCCCATGACCTGATAATCACACAGAGTGCTGACAGATACAAACCACACACACACACACACAAACATTCTGCTGTTTCCTCTGAGGGTAGTGGCCCTATTAGCCATATGTGCATGGTGGTTATTTCTACAGATATTTGGCAATAAAAGCTATCATGTAGCTCTTACGTCTTTAATGCGTAAATACATAGTGAGTGTGGAAACACAACATCAACGTTTAGATGTGTTGGTAAATTTTTTTCAAAATGCACAAAAAAGATAAACATGCAATTGAGCTAATTAGCACGCAGCTGTTAAGTTATTTACAGACAGTGTAAAGACACAGTGGCAGTGGAAACAACGCAGAACCATCCAGAACATCAACATTTACCTCAGATGTGTTAATACATGAATAAAAAAGACACAGTCTGACTAAAATGATTCTCTCTTTAGCTAGCATGCCGCGCTCAAGTCTTTTATAGCCAATATAAAGACACAGTGAGAGTGGAAATGAGACAGAACCATCTGGAACATCAACATCTACCTCAGATGTGTTCATAAAATTACTAAAAAAAAAACACTGTATGGCCAACATTTTTATTTAGCTAGCTAGCATGTAGCTGTTAAGTCTTTTATAGACAGTGTAAAGACACAGTGAGAGTGGAAATGAGACAGAACCATCCAGAACATCGACATTTACCTCAGATGTGTTGGTAAATTAATAAAATTAAAATAAAAAACATTTTGTTTAAATAAAATTACACTGTAATTACACAGTGTTTCCATGGTTTCCACCAATTTTTAAAAAAAACAAGGTTTTAAAAGAATACAGAAGAAATTGTCGGTGTCCTGTTGGTTTTCAATCCAGTTTAAGCGAACACTACTTTGAGTACTCAAATTTCTAACTTTTAACTCTCTTAGCATTGGATTTATGTGTGTGCTAAAAGACATTATTCCAGTGCTAAAACCACAACAGAAACACACTTTATAGCATGATTGTAGGTTTACGCACCTGACTATATGACCTCGGTTTTTTTAATGTCCATTTAAGTGGAAGGTATTTCTATAGTTACACCTTTAATACACTAAACAAGAAGCAATAGTTGAAATGACATACACAGCTAACTATAAATACCTCGCACACACATCTCTTCAAATAAATATCAAATAAACAGAACAGAAAATAATTACACCATAAACATACGGCTAAAACATAGCAGACATAACAGCTCGACTTAACTACAGGGGAACGTATCATCGCTGCAGCGACATGTGGTATTCATACTGGCTATGTTCTAAATGCCACAGTTCAGGTAAGAGAAATGTTAAGGTTTTAACAGGATGTGTGTATTGTGTAAAGTTAGATACATAAAATTAGCATAAAATGTAAAGTTAACTACATTATCTGATAATTAATGCTAGCAAAGTTATAATTTGCTCACTGACAATCTTAGCTAGCTGGCTAGAACCACTTAAGAAAGAGCATTTCCTTCTTTTCTTTTTTAGCACACCTTCTTCAGTGAGACTTACTAAACAAGAGTGTTGGCGCATTGTTTTAGTGTTGGCGCATTGTTTGTGTTAGCCTCACTGCTAAGCATGACAAAATGTTTTCTACACTCTTTGTATTGTAATTACGACAGATAATTAAACTAATTAAGCTACAGCAAGCTAAGAAGAGGTGTGCACTTACTGTGTCCATCGTTGATGGGTGATTTCCGTCCAGCATTATTGGGCGACGAGGACCTCATTGTTATCGCAGATGAATGTTGATGAGTCTCTTGACCTTTGACCTCAGGTGGCTTGCTGACACTGATCTCTGGTGGTTCGTTCCTCCTGAAAGTAGTCTCGGGGAGTTGTCTCGCGCTGGCATTGGATGGCGTCCTGACAATTGGAGAGGTGGTCTCAAGGGTCTTGCCGAACATGCCAGAATGCTTTTGCGCCTCTGGCATCTTGTTGTGGCCCAACATGTCGGTCTTCCTCAAGCTGAAGCGGGAGATGCCAGCACTGAGAATGGCAATTATGGTTAAAAGAGAAGGTGTAATTAAAACCTTGTATGGCTATGTGAAGGTAAGTGATAGGTCTGCAGCAAGGATCTGCGCTAGTGACTTGATATAATTTCCAACCTACGACTGCCCACACTTTTTGGGCTTTGAGGAAGACCCTTAACCCATAACTGCTCAGATGTGTGCTTTGAATGAATTCAGTTCAATCATTGGCAAAGGATTTTTAACATCAAAACTTCACCAGTTCTACTACGATTGGAAAGTGGTGGCTCAGTGGTTCAGGGCTACTGATCGGAAAGCTGAGTTCAAATCCCAGCACAACCAAGCTGCCATTGTTGGGTACGTGAGCAAGACCCTTAACCCTAAACTGCACTGTAGGATCCTGTCTCAATTATAAGGCATCAGCCAAATATGTTAATGAATCAGTAATGCATCACTATATGGTTCCTTCCATCTTCTTAACCAGTTCTGCTCAGAAGCCCACCCTTGGCCAGATTAATGTGACCATCTACACAGCCCTGTTCTGAAACTCGGGACATGCTGTTCTCAAGCAGTGATCTTTATATCTCCAACCAAATGATGTATTTGGATACAAGGCCATACACTACTGAAACTGTCCTCCTTGCATATGATGACCCTATACAAAAAGCCTGAGAACACTATCACCAGTTCACAACATTCTTGACTTGTCAGCAGTCTTCGATCTGGTGAATCATCAGATATTCATTAACACTATTGCTGACTAAGGAATAAGGGACCTAAGCCTGGTTTACATCATAGCTACACAACCAGTCCTGACGCGCAGCATGGAAAAGTTCAGATTCTTCACTTCAAAGGCTCACAATGGAGTACCTCAGGGGTCAATACTTGGACCACTCTTGTGTTCCCTAAATAGTAAATCTCTGGACTCTGTGATCTTCTATGAGATTGAAGCACTTCATACACCCCTCTGGTCTCCAGAAGACGTCAAAATCTCAAACAATAATTTCGATCAGAAAGGCCTGATCTTCCTACAAGCTGAGGATGTTCCTACATTGGATATGTATATTTTTATATTTAAAAATATACTTTATATTTTTATATTCCCTCACAACTTAGAATTTTTGTGCGATTCAACCACTAGATCCTGCAGATTTCAGCTACACAACATCAGATGAATATAGTCTATCCTGACTATGTTTTCTGTTCAGACCCTCATAGAAGCTCTAGTTATTTTCAGACTAGCTGGTCTTGGCTCTGTAATGACGCAAGAGAAAGCATTTGTCCTATTATCAGGAGATCAAATTCAAAGTTCAAATCATGACAATGGCTGGGAGCCATACAGAGGTCAATAATTGGTCCACTCTTGGTTTCCCTGAATAGTACATCTCTGGAGTCTGGACAATCAGACCTCGTGCCTTCTATGTAGATGATACACAACTTTACTTCTCTTTGGCTTCCATAGACCTCTCTGGTATCCAGAGGACATCAAACTCTCTTACTGGATAAATACAGAGGTGTTCAATCTTATCCACAAGGGGATAGTGTGGGTGCAGGTTTTCATTCAATTAAGCAGGAGCCACACCTAATTCCACCTGTTTAATAAGTTGATCTTGGCCTTCGATAGACTCAGTTGTGGCTTCTGCTTGGTTGGAATGAAAACCTGCACCCACACTGACCGTTTCCAGATAAGATTGGACACCCCTGATCTGAAATTTCACCTTGACCAGACCGACCTGATTTACAGGCTTAGAATGTTACTACACTGGACCATCAATACCCTGACAGCCCTTCACTTACAGCTTATATATTTGGTGTTTATTTCTGGTAGAACGAGTTTCACACTCAACTCAAAAGGTCTCACTATCAGTTTTAAACTTTTACTGATCCCTAAAACTGATTTCCTATTTCCTGTGGTTGCTTCTTAATTCACTGCCTCCATTTCTCATAGGTTTTATCTACATAGCAAGAGTAACAAGCAAGGATACAGTTAGTTATCGTTATACCTGGGCGAGCTGTCGACGGCTTTGGCGTTGATGCCGATGCTGAGCTCGGCGCGGCGTGATGGCGCTTCGGGATTCTGTGGTTTGGGTTTGATGGCACCGTTGGCACCGAGCTCATGATGGCGGCTGATGGACGGAGAGATGGAGCTGCGTTGAATGGATGGAGAACGACGCATGTGAGGAGAGGAGGACTGCGAAGATGAATCCACGTTCTCGACCTCGAATGATCTCTTCAGTGCTGTAAAGAACAGAACAAGAATTGCAAATGATTTTAATCCCCTCAGTCTGTTTCATCAATTCAGTGATGATAACCAGCTGAGTTTGCGTGTGTGTGTGCGGTGTGTGTGTTTGTCTTGCCTGTTTGTGTTAGTAAAAGCATTTTAACATTTGTTTATCTCATGTGTTTTTGTGTGTTTGTCTTTTAAATGTGTTTATGTCTGTCTATGTTTACATTGTTAATTCTGTGGGATTTAATGTTGTTTCTGTGTTGTTTCTGAGCGAAAGCAACGACTGCAACACACACACACACACACACACACACACAGAGTAACCTCAAACACTAAGAAAAAAAGCATATGAAGAGTCCAACATCAAGTAACCACTACTACAAATCTGCAGTGTTTGTGTGTGTGTGTGTGTGTGTGTGCGCGTGTGTGTGCGTGTGTGTGTGTGTGTGTGTGTGTGTGACATGTAATAATAATGGAACTATTGTCCAGGCGGTCAACATCACAGGATGTTCACACTGCAAAAAAAGGGCAAAGAAAAACAAGGGGTGGAGCCTTAAGGGCACTCACGCTCCAGAATACGGTGGCCCAAGGTTGTTGGCATGGTGATAGAAGTAAACACCAATAGCGAAGCAGAAACGGAAAGCAGCTCTGCCCATGACTTCCTGGATGGAAGTTTGGAAACTTCTCGATCTGGCAAAGTCCAGGGCAATCAACCAACCAACCAACCAACCAACCAACCAACACACACACACACACACACACACACACACACACACATGCACACACTGCAGTATAATCTTCTACACTCTACTTGGGCTGCAGAATGCACAGTTACACCAGCCATTTCTAAACACCAGACATACAGGACTTTACAACAGTGTGTGTGTGTGTGTGTGTGTGTGTGTGTGTGTCTAACAGCTGATATGTTAAGATTTGAGTACTGCCTGAAAGGCAACCGCTCCCACTGCAGCTGCTCACACGCACTTTCTATAGTACAGAAACAGCTGAGTAAGTATACACCCTCTATCTATCTGTCTGTCTATATATCTGTCTCTCTGTCTATCTATATGTCCAAATATCTTCCTACTTGTTTGTCTGTCTGTTTGTCTACATATCTGTCTGTCTATCTGTCTGTCTGTCCACATATCTGTCTGTCTGTCCACATATCTGTCTGTCTACATATCCCTCTGTCTGTCTGTCCACATATCCATTTCTCTCTCTGTCCACATATCTGTCTGTCTACATATCCCGCTGTCTCTCTGTCGACATATCTGTCTGTCGGTCCACATATCTGTCTGTCTACATATCCCGCTGTCTCTCTGTCCACATATCCATCTGTCTCTCTGTTCACATATTTGTTTGTCTGTCCACATATCCATTTGTCTGTCTCTCTGTCCACATATCTGTCTGTCTGTCCACATATCTGTCTGTCTACATATCCATCTGTCTCTCTGTCCACATATCTGTCTGTCTGTCTGTCCACATATCCATTTGTCTGTCAAATGATCTGTCTCCTCGCTCCGCGCTCTGGCGCACATCCCCCTTCCCCTCGGGTCGGAGTTCCGCGCTGGGGCTCTGGGCGGTGCGTGAGGTGCGGGCCGGGGGCTGTCTACATATCCCTCTGTCTGTCTGTCCACATATCTATCTGTCTGTCTGTCCACATATCTGTCTGTCTGTCCACATATCTGTCTGCCTGTCTGTCTGTCCACATATCCATCTGTCTGTCTGTCCACATATCCATCTGTCTGTCTGTCCACATATCTGTCTGTCTGTCCACATATCCATCTGTCTGTCTGTCTGTCCACATATCTGTCTGTATGTCTGTTTGTCCACATGTCTGTACATCAGTATTTATTTTAATTTCCTAAATTAATTTAGCATCACTATATCTCCACACAGTTTTATAAATCTGGAGTTTATGCTTGTAAATTTCCAAACACACCAAATTAAGATTCAGTTACAGAATTTAATTTCAACTGCTTACCAGCGCCACGATATAATGGATTAATTAATCAGTTGGGTTTTATATAAAATATCACACTGGCACACTGCTAATATTAGCACTTTCTTCCATTTTAGGATCTTGTGCAACATGAGGCTCCACCCCCCTGGAGGACAAGGCAGCTAAATCAGTTGTGTTTTTGAATTCACATGTCAGGGTTCATTACAGGTGAAAAAAGAAACTCAGTCATACCAGAAGACGTGAAAGCACAGAATGTGTTGAATACCATTGGTATTACGTTTCATTTAAATAAATCAAGTTGTTTCATTTAAATAAATCTTCTGACACAAAATGAGCGTGACGCAGGCAAAGAGGGAAATAAATTTCTCACAGTTTATAATAATAATAACCTAGTTAACCTAGAAGTGTTATTGTTCTCTAACAAAGAGTCACGAGGCTTTGAGAAGAAAGAACAGGCAGTGAAGTCAGAGGCAGTGAGTCACATCTCGATCTCAGCTTCAGTTATCGCATATTCATTATTAAAATATTTATTTTAATATCATTTTTAAATTATTTATTACCAGTACTACATGTACATCATGATGTCATTTCTCTTGTAGAAAGTGCAATAATGTGCATTTTTTTCTTTGTAATTATGTTTTATACACATGATGTGGAGAATCAACAAAACTTCCCTTTGAAGAGAATTAAATCGTTAAATCATTAGATAATTAGATAGAGATGTATCCTCATTAATTAATTAACAAAGGCTGAAAGTTGCTGTTTTGCTCGAGATCTCAAGAAAGAAATCTGTCTCAAAAATACACACATTCCAGTAAAATATGCTCACACCTCATACACACACACACACACACACACACACACACACACACACACAAACACAAACACACACATAATCCTCTATTATAGTTTATGAGGAAGTTACTCATCAACAACAAAACTGACACACACAGCACTTGTCAAACGAGAATAGATACCCCCCCCCCCTCTCACACACACACATACACACACATGCACAAAATCACAACCTCCATAATAAAACACAAAAGAGACACAGAAGACAAAACATTCTTAGGCACCGAACATCCTGAAAGGTGTGTGTTCCTGTGCAGGTGAGGTCTTTTAATTATTTGCGATCAACACACACACTTGTGCCCTAATAAAAGTTACAGGAAGTCAAAGCTGAACATGGAGAGATGTGCTGCCTAATAATGTATGTAGTACTAGTCTGTCTGTCAGCCATTTATGTCTAACTTCTAGCAAAAAAAAGTGTCAAATGAACACCTATAGTGTTTGTATAGATGTAAATGGACTGCAAAATTTAGATGATCTGTCTGTCTGTCTCTCAGTCTGTCTGTCTGTATCTCTCTGTAGTCTGTCACTTTCTTGAAAAGACCAGATTTTAAGTTTCTCTTCCTCATACTTCTGAGAAATTCCATTTTTTCTGTCACGTGTCTATTCTTCCTCAAACTCAAACAAAAAACCCCAGAAATTTGAATTCCGCGACCGCAAAAACCCTCACATTCATCTTTTTTTTCTTCTTTTAAACCCCAAAGAGTTACAGGACATGGGAAAGTCTAGTGCATCAGATAAACCAACACCAAACACAAACACAGCTTTTTCATCCAATTCTGTTCCTCACACTTCATTCTGCTCTGATGATAAGGACAACAATTACGGTATGCAAATTTCAGATTTAAATGTAAGAAACCTGATTGGCTGAGAGAGCGACAGGGGCAATGAAGCATAAAGCAAGAAGACAGCTGTCTGTGTCTTACCTGAGATTCTGTCTCTCTCCATTCCGGCATTACTGATCCACATGGAGCTCTGAGTGTCTCGCTGGGTTCACACACACACACACACACACACACACACACAAAAACACACACTCACACACACGCGCACACACACACTTCCTTTTTCACCGAGTCCACTGAGTCACTCCGTCTCTTTCCTTTATTCACACACTTCCTCTATTCAACAGTCCAGTTAGCCACTCTCTTTCCCCTCCTCCCTCCTTCCCTCCCTCTTTCTCTTCTGTTCCTTTTACTATTCTCAACTTTACTCCTTTCTCCCTTTTTCCTTCAGCCCTCTTCTTTCTTTCTTCTTTTTTCTTTGTAAATCTCAAAGAAATAGTTTTCTCCTTATGGACCAACTTTTCTTTCTTCTCTCCGTCTTTCCCTTTCTTTTTCCCCCTTGCTGTCCCCCTCTCTCTTTTTCCTTCAGCTAATTTGAGAGTAGTAACTCTCTCTCTCTCTCTCTCTCTCTCTCTCTCTCTCTCTCTGGGTTACTGCGTGGCCGTGTGCTGCTCAGACGGACGTCCTGCCGTTTTTTTCCTCTCCACACTTCCTCCTCCTCTCTGCTTGTGCTGCCGTGTTGTGAATGAGGCTCATGTGAGCTCCAGAATCTCAAAATAAATGCCCTCATTGCTCTGAGCCGGACAGGAGGAGCACACGTGTCTGTGTCGGACTGTTTGTAGTCGATCTGTTTCTCTGCACTAAGTATTGACACCCCTCCAAACAGTCACCCCACCCCTTCCATCAACATCTGGTCATAGATGCTGATCTCTTTCCATCTATGAAAGTCCAGCTGTTTCTGGACTAAAGTTCTTGAGTTACTTTTGCTGGGGAAATGAAAGCCCTGAAAATCCTTTATTAAAGTTTCCAGACTACAGTTTCTCAACTAAAATTCCTAAACTCAAGTCAACATGCTTAACTTGAAAGGTAAAGTTAATTAACTAAAAATTCTGGTGTAACGTTCCTATGCAGATTTTGTGTTCCTGCACTGAATTTTATGAAGTAAAGTTTCTGAGATGAAGTGAATTACTTAAAAAATAAATTAAATCATGAGATACAGATACAACTTTATAGGTTTATTTTCCTGGACTAAAAATGGTGGGCTAAATTTCCTGGACAAAAGTTCCTGGATTAAATATTCTGGGGTTAAGTATTTTGGGTTAAAATGTATGGGCTAAACATCTGGGCTAGCATCCTTGAACTAAAGTTCCTGGGTTTAAGTACCATGGTTAAACCCAGCTGCTAGGATAAATGTCCTGGGATAAAATTTCTGGACTAAAGATCCTGAGCTAAACATCTAGGTTTGCATTTCTGTATCAATTCATAGTTCTTTCAGTTCCTTGATTAAATTTTCTGGGCTGGGGTACTTGAGCTAAAGTTCCTGTTTGTAAGTTGCTGGACTAAGTTTCCTGGGATAAAATTCCTGGATTGATCATTACAGGCTTAAGTACCTGAGTTATGTGAGTAAGTTCCTTGGCTACATTTTCTGGAATAATTTTCCAGACAATGGAGACAAAAATCCCTAAGTTAAAGTCCCTGGACTAAAATTCTTCAACTTAAGTTTCTGGACTTATATACAGTACCTCGGCTTTCCTAGATTAATATTTCCTGGAGTAGCATTCCAGGACTAAAATTTCCAGGATAAAATACCAAGTCAGTCCCAAGTCCTCCATGATGTTGCGATTGCAGAAATTAACGCGAAATCAAGGGAACACCGCAATATTTGGAGGAGCGTGCGATTTTTCAAAATTACAGCAGATTTTCCGCAGTTTTGGGCCGAGACGTATCATCAACACGTATTCAGCCAAAGCCCTCTTCGATTCATGTGCATCTAACATGAGTACAGCTATAAGGTCTCATTTACCAACAAACATCACATGAAAGACCATGTGAAACTATGTCATGCAATTGCAATTTCACAATTAAAGTAGTTTTCTGCGAAAAAAGCACAAAAGACTCAAAATAAAGTTTAAAAAAAAAAAAATCCTGTACAGACTGCCAAGGTTAAAGTTTCTGGGATAAACATTTGAACTAAAGATAATTTGCTAAAGTCTCTGAGCTACAATTCCTCAATAGAAAAAAGGCGCTCTCACTTCTCTTTTTGCAAAACCCCCTCACACAGCACTGGAAATGTAGCCCAATAATATCGTAATAAAAGTGTAGCTATAAATACGCCATAATAAAGACGTAATCGTTTATACACAAAGAATACCTTCTAATGAAAAATAATTTCCACAGATTCAATTCTGTAATCCATTATTCCACACACACACACACACACATATACACACACATGCTTATCGCTGAAGCATTCCTGAACCCCCTGCATTCCTACGCTGCTGTTACTCAAAATGAAATGATGGATGATGCTGAACTCTGACCTTAATATCCACACACACACTTTTAGTATTCTTTAGTTTAGGATTTGAGGGATATGACATCACTCATTTTCCACACACACACACACACACACACACACATACACACACACACACACACACACAATAATTTCCACCAAAGCAGATGGATCAGAGTTACACATGAGCATGTGCACATATGCGTAAAGAACA
>NC_071266.1:12781165-12928665 GCF_023375685.1 Ictalurus furcatus
GTATGTATGTATGTATGAGAGAGAGAGAGAGAGTGAATGATCAGAAAGAAAAGTTTTATTAATCAGCAAACACAACAAGAAACACCTTTAACTCTTACTGGTTCTATCAATCCATATATCACTCAGTTATGTGTTTAAAAAAAAAAAAAACAGTTGCTAAAAAGTTGTTAAAGTGCTTAGCGCACTGAGGATATGAGCGAACTCTGACCCTGACCAAATACCTTCTGATGATTATTTATAAATCAGGTCATCAATGAAAATGAAAAGAAAAACAGAATGAAAATAGAATGAAGTAAAACTACAGCAAAATTTTAAAATAATTAAAGATAAATGTAACTCAAAACTTTAATATAAACCTAATATATACCTTATTGAGGCGTCGCTTTTCTTTCTTCTTCATTACCAGTGCAGTGATGATGATGATGATGATAATGGTGATGATAATGCTCACCAAGCAGCTTCTGCGTGTTCTATAAACGTGAGAGAGAGAGAGAGAGAGAGAGCTGCACTTGCGTGGGATCAAACTGAGCGTGTTAATTGGAAGTGCACGTGACCTGCACGCGCAGAATCTGCTTCTTCTTCTTCGTCTTATTATTATTATTATATGAAGAGAATGATATTTTCTGCTTTCCTAAATATAAAACCAACAGCAACTTGAATATTCCTCTCAGCTGGAGCAAAAAGCTTCAACCTTATGACCTTTATGACCTTAATGCATGATCACACCGATTAAAAACACATAAATAGAAAAAATATTAAGTAAGAAACAAAATCATATAATTCAACATCAAACGCCACATATAGCTTTTATTGGCGGCTCAACATCGTTTGTGTTCATTACAGCCATTATTTATTTATTTGTTTGTTTGTTTGTTTGGTGGTAGGGGGTCGAGTAACACAGGAAAATATACGTTTTAGACTTTATTTGCATCTGTATTGTTTTAATGAATTGTTTACAACTAGATATATTAAAATACTTATATATATATATATATATATATATATATATATATATATATATATATATATATATATATATATATATATATATATCTATATATCTTTGCACTGTTTTGTTCTGGGGGTGAGGTGATTAAAGGAATAAAATCAGCGCTTTGGTGGCCTCTACTGGAAGTTTGGTACTGCACACAGTGAGAGTGCACTAGGTTTGTGTTTATGTCGTAGTTCCAAAGTCAAAGTCTTTATTTGTCATTTGCACAGTTGACACGGAAACCTGCACATTGGGGTTCTTGTGGTAGCTCCACGAACAATTACTGTACATAGATTAACATACAACATTTCCTAAATTTAAGTCAAAATATACAAATAAAAAAGAAAATGCATAGGCAAATATGCAAAAATTTATGAAATATGCATAAGATGTAAATATGTATAGGTGGTTAGTGGACAAAGTAATTGTACAATGTGTAAGCGAGTGTGTGTTCTGGGTGATTGCTGTCCTCAGTGATCTTTGTGGCTCTCATTTCAGGTAAATGTCCAGTAGAGAAGGGTTTCCTGCCAATGATGAGCATAACTGATCTCACCGCTCTCTGTAGGTTTCTGTGGTCACCAAGATAACAATGAGAGAGAGAGAGAGAGAGAGAGAGAGAGAGAGAGAGCGAGAGAGAGTTTATTTTCAACAGTCCTTTATTAACAATCACTATCTGAGAGCTCCTCTAAAGTCCCACACATTTTTAAACCAGCCAGGTTTTGCATGCAGTAATAAAACCTCAATACAGCCATTTCCCTGTGTTTAATAGATGTTTAAATAGCACACATCACAATCTTTTCCTGTTTCATCCATTTTCTTTCTGCTGTTGTAGATGTGTGCCGTTTTAGCTTGTCCTAGAATAAAATGAATCACCCGCCATTTTCATAGAACAGAAAGCCAGAAAATAAAAACGCAAGTTAAAAGATTCAGCAGGATAGATGAAATAGTGCTTCTAAAACATCAAAAAGCCCAGTTAACCTCTGACACTGCTGATGTGTGTGAAACAATTAAAACACCACCACCAGCAACAACATTAAAACATTAACAGCAGTAATACCAGCTAGCAAGTGAAAGGTGGTTTATACAGCGCTCTCCACACAGGTCTCACCCCATTACACAGACCACAGTGAGCTCTCCAGGGTGTGTCCACCTGCTCCTTCAGTCCGGGTTAAAGCCATAACATACCCCTTGTAATAAGATTTACCATTAAAAGAGTCAAAGCTTGTACCTCCAGTGTGCCTTCCATATGGTAGACGCAGGAGTGTCCAATCTTATTCGGAAAGGTCCGGTGTGGGTGCAGGTTTTCATTCCAACCAAGCAGCAGCCACACCTGATTCCACCTGTTTAATCAGTTGATCTTGGCTTTCAATAGACTCAGTTGTGGCTTCTGCTTGGTTGGAGTCAAGGAAAAAAATCGTCTTACCCAAGACAAAAAATTCCACAAAACTGTCATGTCAGTGTCCTCCTCCTCTTCCCTGTGTCCCTTAATTATCCATGAATGCACAAACAGCTCGGGATTGAACTTTGTAAGCGGTGGACCCACAATGTTCAAAAACATCAGAGACGAGATGGTGTGGATGAGAAGGGATTCACGCTGTGAGCTACAAATGAGATTAATTTTGGAGAAACCCCGCTTGCGCTCCACTGGAGATCGGTGTGATGTTCACTGTAGCCAACAACTGCCTCAGTGCTTCTGGGGCTTTTTGTCTATTTGAGTCCCTGTACTCCCTAAAAGCCTGTATGACTGTACATGGGCTGTTAACTTTATTTAATTCCGGCAGTCAATCTCACTTTCAAAGCCATGTGCAGGTTCACAACGTTTAGCCTCGTTAGCGCTACTAAAAACCTTCCACAATCAGGTTAGCGTTATCACTGCTAGTCGTGTGAACCAAATTGCTTTATCAATGTCCTGCTGCAGCTCGCGCTCTTGGACTCCTGCCTTTTTAGTATTTTGTTTGTGTTCTTAAAAATTCTGGTAATGATAATTGCTTTCTTTTCACCATGACACACTCTACAACGCATGCTACGTAACTTCAGGCTTCGCTTTGTGACAACGAATTCAGGTGACCTTTGGACTTGAAATGATTACATTATGTGAAAGAGGCTACTGATTGGCTATTAGCAATATTTGAGCATTTCTATTGCCGTTTTTTGTTGTTCTATTATACTTTTGATGAATCAAAAACTAAAACTATGTGTTTTGATAATATTGCTGCGGGAGACTTTACATCCAGCTGCAGAGATGCTGGATCCACATGAAAAGGTTCCGGAATGCAGGATCCAGCTCAAATTAAGCTCCGCCTTTCCTCCTTTAGTAAATAGAAAACACTCTGCTGAACCCAGTGCAACTTGTAGTCCGTCCGTCCCCCAAAAGAAACCCCAAAACAAATAAAAAATAAAAGCTTGCAAACTTGTAACAAGTCCTTTTGGAGGTGCAGGAACAGAGAGATGATGTCACAGTGAGGACTTTATCAAGTTGTTCATTTTTAACGTCCTTCCCAAATGTAAAATCCAATGTGAGACAATGAGAGATGGTCACATTTTCTAATGAAAATGATTTTAAAATCCCCTCCCAGTTTGTCTTGCACTCTTGAACTCCTGCAAGTTTCTTTCTAATGCAGTTAATCCTTGGTTCTATTACTCTGATGTACAGTATTCCTAATAAAGAAAATCCCTGAATGATTCCCCTCCTTTAAAAGGGGCGCTTATACCACCAGTGACATTTGGTACACTGTCAGTCTTACTATAGACCACCTTTGGCACAGAAACAAACATTGGGGGGAAACCAAACAGAGGTATTTGTCCCAGAGGTATTTGTGCTCTACTTGATCAAATGCCTTTTCATGGCCTAATGAAATGAACCCAAACTGAAGACAACCAAGATCAGACACATCCAGAATGTCTCTAATGATATAACTATTACCAACCCTGGACCTGCAAGGCTCGTAGATCACCTTCTCTATAGAGGACCTTGCACTCTTAAAAATAAAGGTTCCAATTAGAACCAGAAAGGGTTTTCAGCCTGATAACATAGCAGAACCTTTTAAGTTGCACAAAAATCCTTTTACGCTCAAGTTCTATAGAGAACCATCTATTTACTGGAACCAGAAATGGTTCTTCACAGCATGTTGTCATAAGTTCGCTTAAAAAAAAATTAATAAAAAAATAAAAATCTTAGTTAGTGCTTTAAGGAACCAAAGTAAGGTTATTAAGAGTGATGCCAGGAGAACATTTTTCTGTCCCACAAAGAACCTTATAGGGTTCACTTAATCTGTTAAGGGATGATATCTTGTAGAACCAATTTGTAGAACCAATACACTGCTCTGAAGAACCTATAATGAAACATAAAGAACTTACAGAGCTCAACTCAAGAACCCTATACAATGAAAAATGGTACAAGTACAAGGTTATTTTCAGAACATATGTTGCTGTAAAAAAAAAACAAAAAAAACAAACAAGGAAGAACCTTTATTTTTAAGAGTGTATGATTGGCTCACAGCAGACTACTTCATAAACCCACTGAGACACTGCCTGGTCCTCTCTATGCTCCCTGATGTAAAGAAGAACTCCACAGTGCTATTCCTGATCTCTGCCAGCTTCTGGAGCTCCTGACCATCATCTGAGCAAAGGCAATGAATGAACCTGCTCTGTCCATTCTTTTTCTCCGGCTAAAGAACAGCACACGGCATCCGTTTTAGAAATGTTCTGAAAGTGTGATCTGATCAATGCTCCTGTGCTCTTAGACCCAGCGGCTCATCTAGTGATTTATTTTCTTACTCTGGAGTATCTGAACTTGGCAATGGACTAGTGGTGGTCCCAGAAAGACCTGAAAGCTCCTTAACTGTCTGAATAATGCTCTTTGTGACCCTAAGAGTGGATTGTTTTTAGTGCACTGATTCCACTATTGCTGCACTTTACTGTAAATATATCTCAAAGCTGGATCTGGTTCTGGGTAGAACACTGCTTGTGCAATTAAATCTCCTCCTAACACTAAGTAATGGTTCATGTCACACTTAACGATGGATTCTGTTCGTTTCTGTAGAAATTGTGGTACCACAGGTGCATAAATACACAGTTTTATCATATTTGACTTTAACGACCACGAGCCGCTGTGCTACTACAGTACTTCCTCAAATGAATAAAAGTGTTATAAATCCACCACATTGCTCCTGTCACTGAACGAGAGCTACGAAAGTTCAAAAGTTTACATCCTACTGGCTGTAAACTTTTGAACTTTCATAGCTCTCGTTCAGTGGCCGGAGCAATGTGGTACTTAAAAAAAATACTTAAACTATCAAAAAGACTATGCATAATACAAATAACATCAAATGGAAATTAGGAAACAAACACAAAACATAACATAACCCAAACATAATGCTCCAGCCACAAAGGAGAGAACACGGGGAACTTAACTAGATTAACTAGTCAAGAAACAAACAAGGGACCCGAGAACAACTATCATAAAACATAACAGTCATTGATCATCCAGGTAACAACACACTGTATTAAGAATCATGCATACACTTGTGCAAAGGTATGTGTAAATTTCGTTATTATTATGTTTTGTGGACTATATGTAAACATCTGTGGTGTGAAATTGTTTATTCAGGGAAGGACTAAATAAAAAATCTAAATGCAATTTTAATGATCCACAACTGTATGTCCACATAAGGCCTTTACCAACTCTAACTCGCATCTCTTGCACTGTTAATATTTAGTGAGGAGATGTTTGACGTCTCTCTTTTCTATGAGTGCAACTAACAAAAACCACACTTAAATGTAAAAACATTTTAAAAATTCAAATCATTATTTTTGGCACTCGGCTTCATCTAGGCTTAATCAAATTTTCCTATCGCTTACCCTTCATTGGTTCTGTTACTGTATTGATGAACATTTCATTGTTAGGAAAATAGTCTTCAGTTCTCACATCCCACTTAGTAAAACAGATTAAACACTGTTTCACAGGCCTCCTTTAGTATAGACTGAGATTTCTGACACAGCAATGTGGGTGTGCTTCTCAGTTGTTTGATTGTTTAAATAAACGTTATATATATCTGTACCATATATACCATCCTTGATTCGTGACAGAACGAAAGACCTTCAGTCGGAAGCAGCAGTTCGCCAGGATGGACGACTGGGGCGTCAGGATGCCACCGATGTTAGTGGAGTACTTCGCCACGCTACGCCAAGAAGCGGAGGAGTGCCAAGCTGTGCTATGAAAGCAGCAGGTCGCCAGGAATTACCTGGCCTTCAACTCACTGTTAACTCTGATTCACGTTTCTGTTAATGAGCACTCGTGTGTGTATATATAGCCATTGTCTGCACTGTTTCTGTCTTTCGTTGTCTTAGACTTACGTGTTCCATGTTCCCGTGTTTTGTTTCATGTCAGTATTTTGCCTAGTTGTCTTAGTGTCTTTGTTTTGTTGTTTGATTGTTTAAATAAACGTTATATATCTGCGATTGCTTCCGAACCCATCCTTGATTCGTGACAGTATGGAAACAATTATGCCAATAAAGTATGTTGAATTGAATTGAGGGAGAATTCTGTCAGGACAAGAGCATAGTAATAATTCTCTCTCACTCACTCTCACCCACACACATCAGAAAAAGTCTCTATTGTCGAACAAAAGTTTCTTCTTCCCTTCAGCTGCACTAATGCCAAACTCCATCTAATAACTAAACACTGGCATTACACACCATATGATGATGTATTCTACATTACTGTATTTATCTGCAGTTATTTCCAAGTACTTGCAATTTACTGCAGTGATCTGTCATTATTACAGTTATTTATATCAGACTGTTATTTGCACATCTGCATCTACTCTACCAGATTTTATTGCATGTGTCATGCTGTTTACCTGTATACTGTTTATCTCGGCACCCTAACCTTATTTACTTCGTTTTACTTATTTGACTTATTTATCTTAAATACATTTCTACAAAAACAGGTTACGTGCAAAATGTCAGTTGTCTGCAATGAGCTGAAGGTCAGACTGTTGTTGCTGGAAAACCTTGTGGTTGATTGTGCTGGTTTTTTATAGTTCAGAGTGTGTTTCAGTGGCTACATAAGTGTGAAAACACATCATACTAATTCAAATTTAAACCTTATCTGTGTTTAAAAGTGGATTAACACTGGCACGCTAACACAGCTCCTATGACACATGGCCTATTTAATCAGCAGAGCAGTCATCTTTGCAGTTGGTGCAAATGTTTAAAAAACTAGACTTTATTTTCTCTTTATTTTATTTCTTTATTTATGTAATTTCCATTATTACTAAAGACAGGGCTGGATAATACTTGAGTGACTGTTTTTCGCTACTATATTTAAGTATTATTTTGGTGTGTTTACACTTTACTTGAGTATTGTTGAAATGGGAATACTTGTATTCTTACTTAGTTACATTTCCAAGATAAAAAGTACTTTTTTCTCCTTATGTTTTTTTTCTTCTTCTCTCATCCTCTCATCCAGCTAATGACATCAATCCCATGGGCTGAGTTTAGCATCCAATCAGTTTAAAAGACATGCAGTGTGGATGTGAGGATGAGCATGCCCAGCCCTTCACCAGCATAAACACAGGCTGGTAGAAAATGAGACGTGTCCTTCAGCTTGCTAGAGGGAACGAACGCCATCTAATACGAATACTCATGTTGAGGCTAGTTTAAAAAATTTGCTAACATTAGCTGGATTTATTTATCTAAGTTAGAATGTTTCCTTTGCTAAAGCCAGGTTAGACTAGCAGTGACTAATGTAGCTAACAGAACCGTCTATGAAGTTGAATTCTAGCTAATAGTAAATATTGCACACTTGAAATTGCTTTATGTTTCACATAAAAACAAGATGTTAACTTAATTTCATCAGTACAAATAATTTTTATTCTTTAATACTGGAGTACATTTAAAATAGCAACTTTTTCCAATTTCACTTTACTTGCACATTTCAAATTCAAACATTTTTTATAAACATTATTATTGTAGGTTTCTTTTAGCAGGAAGATCAAATGGATCATAAAAAAAGGGTTAAACTTTTAAAAAATAATTTCTCTTTGAAGTATACTGATGTAATAAAAGTTAACCTATCAGCAACTTTCATTTAAGCATGCACACACATGCACACATGTCTCTCATACATCTCCCACACATCTCTCACACGTCTCTCTTTTTTTCTTTCTGCTTTAAAAAAATCTTTGTTTTTGTTATCTTTTGCTTTGTTTGCTTCTGTCTCTATCTTTCTTTATTTCTTTGTTCTCTCTTTTTGTCTTATTAACTTCTAGACAGAGGAAACTAGGTATAGGAACGACGTTTAATATTAGTGAGAACAGTAACTAACTTGTCTTGCCAACTTTGCACAACATTAAATGTAACTGTAAATGGGTTAAAAAAAAAGTATGACATAGTTCTGTAACAAATTTTGGAATTGTTGGGAAATAGCTGGATGTGCTTTTTTAAGAAAATAATCAACTTGAGGGAGGTAACAGTAACTCTTTCACTCAGTATTTTACTACCACTGTGTACAAAGTCTGTAAATGGAAACGGTTTTCCTTTAAAGTCAGACAGGACCGAGTCAGAGAAAACAGCTAGACACAGTCTTCGACAAACAGGAAATGATCTCAAACCTCTCAAGCCACAGAGAGTCTTTCAAACCACTTCTCACTTTCAGAAACATGTGAACTAACACACATCTCTTCACTCTCATGGAAATGATGTCTGAAGATCATGCATCATTTCACACATGTGTTTATGACTCATAAGTCGACTCCATCAAATAAAGGTGCGATGTGTTTGGCTAGAGTGAACATGCACAAACACTGACTTCCTCTTCAACAAACAATAATTACCAATAAAATTAAAATCAAATAAAGAAACTTGACTTGTGTGTTTATCTTGCTGTGCTACTAACTCCTCTCTATTTGTACACTAGCATGAGGATGTGATTTAGATGGAGATGATAAAGGATGTTTGCTAAGCCTGCATTCACACTAGCAAGCATCAAAGTGACAGGCCAACATTTATTTTCCATATACATGTCATGGAGCCGTGATTTCAGTGACATTCAAACCGAGATTTTCTCAATTCTATGTAAATTCCTTAAGATGCAATAAAGAAGCAACAAATCCAAACGATTCCTGGGAACCAACTCGACGGCGCGTGTAGTCTGACATTTCTTCATTTCCCGGCTCACAACTTCAGTTCCTAAATGCAATTAGTTCCCGCAAATGTGAGGGAAATATGATAACCGTGGTTTCTTCTTCTCCTGTCATAAGGAGACATTATGAAGAGAAATAAAGCTTTGAAGGAAGTAGGATAGATGGTGCATGTGTGAGTGAGTGTATGTAGCTAGTAACGTTTAACCGATTATTTAATTTGTGTTTAATTAGTTTACCGGGTCTCAAAAAACAAAACAAAAAAACGGGCCACGTCTATATTCAACAACTGTAGAAGTTGCTACAATCCACAGTTCAGTTCAGTCCTGTGAGTGAATGTGGGTAAATTGAGATTTAAAAACCTGTATTAATATGTAAGATTTTAAATTCCTGGTGTACCCTCTGGACAGCATAGAGCTGGTGGGGGAGAGGAGGATGTTAGCTAAGCTGTCGTCATTCATGGGCGATTCCTCTAACCCCCTGTATGAGACATTGGGGTCCCTGAGCAGCTCCTTCAGCAGCAGACTGCTGCACCCTCAGTGTAAGAAGGAGCGCTACCACAGGTCCTTCATCCCTACAGCAGTCAGACTCTTTAATGCAGAAAACAACATAATGTAGCACTGCTAGTTGTTTTTGCATCATCAGCCAACACGTTCACAATAATTCTCTAATATGAACATTTATTCACTTATTATTCACTACTTGTTGCCCAACTTCTACTGTTAACTGTGCAATAAACATTTTAACACTTATCTGTATATAAACAAGGTGTTACTCATCTGTATATATTCATATTTGTATTCATTTGTACATACATTGAGGTGTTCATAGTGTACATATTACCATTATTATTATTTTTACTACTATTATTCTTTTCTTTTTTTTTATCTTTATCTTTATTAGATTCACAACCGCACCACAAGAAATACCTTTAGTAATTATACATGTAACCCAGCACATTAAGGCCCATCACAACCACATCACATTTGCAAATGGGACAGTAAAACACACGTGTTACTGCTGTGGGTTATGAAGCCTGTAAGTCAAGTGGGTGCCTACAGTGGTGTGTGTTACAGCTCAGGGGCCATGTGGTGAACTCAGTGGCCATCATGATTTCAGAGACGTTGTTCTGATGCCACCAGCACTGTGCAAAATTGCAGGTCAGAATCACGGTAATTACCACAACCAGTCACAACAACACCACAGTTTTGACAAATCTGTCTGTTGTCTCTACAGGAAGTTATGATGATTGCTTATCAATATGCTGTGTTTACAGCTTTCTACAGTAAACACCACAGCGCTGCTGAATTCTGGATTCTGATTGGTTAGAAGGTGTTGATTAATCCTCTATAGCAGACATTAGCACAGGTTTACATTAATGCGCTCGTTCTAATATGTTATCGTTTCTATAGCAACAGCTCGTTCACAGGGACGTATACCGCAGACGCTGTGAGAGACAAACATACTCTGTTTCCAGACTGTCTAGATGATCAAGACTAAAAAGTTATTTTTATTTTATAAGTTAGATCAAATAAGTTTGTTATTTGTTAGTGAATAATTTTTACTGAAAATTACACAAAAAAGTGCAAAACATTTCATCTGTATGGAGCTACTGTACTAGTGAAGGTCAGAAAATGCTAAAATAACTTATTTATCTATCTTTATTTATTGAAGGCACATCATTACAAAGTTACAGTATGGTTTTATACATTTGCACAAAAATAAAAAATTTTTGTTAAGTTTCAGTGTTTTTTCAGTAACCTTTTAAATAATTACATAAAACACAAAGACATTTCCTATAGAATGTTCCATTATACATATTTAGAAACATATTATATTTATATATAAATTATATTTATTGATATAATACTGGGCCAGTAAGCACCAGAAAGGTCCAGTAAGTGCAGGTAGAAAAATGTTTTTAACATCATGACAGCTGACATTCAAATAATTAAAGTCAGGAAAACACTGTTGCTAAGCAACTGTAAAACATGGATGCCACATATAATCTTGCTATTGGCTGAGGATAGTGAGTTAGCTAGCTTTTAAGTCTCTTATAGACAGTGTAAAGACACATCGAGAGTGGAAATGAGATAGAAACATCCAGAACATCAACATTTACCTCAGATGTTTTGGGGAACTACTAAAAAAAATCAATTTGAATAAAATTACACTGTAATTACCCTAAGCATCCAGGCTAACTAACATGTGTTCCTCCAACACCAAAGACTCTGAACTGTCATAACAAACAACAACAACCTCAGAGTGGTGAACTTCTGGACTAAATAATACACCTTTGGTGTCACTGAGATGTCATTTAGCTGTACTACTCAATGATTTCAATTTAGTCTGAAGAAAGAAGGTGAAATCTTACATCCATCAGGTTAAATCAGAACGTGTATGTCTCTGGCTGGACTCGTACGCCGGGTTATTGAGTGCCCTCACGGTGTTGCCACGCATGACCTCATACACACCGTTAGATGGATGCTGCTTCGGGGTGTACTGTCCACGATCACAACACAGTTTCACCTACAGAGAGAGAGAGAGAGAGAGAGAGAGAGCGTGAGAGAGAGAGAGAGAGAGAGAGAGAGAGAGAGAGAGAAAACAATAAAGTGCAGCAGCAGACAAATTTTTTGCAATAATTATGTGTGTGTGTGTGTGTGTGTGTGTGTGTGTGCATACCAGTAAACCCGCCAGGACCACAATGATGAGTGACAGCACAACAATCACAATCCAGTTCATAAAGCAGTTACATTCACTTTCCCCTCTGCATATTTTCTTATTGAAAATATTGTTTCCTGTAAAAAAAAACAACACACACACACACAACAACAAATCCACACACACACCCGTGCGCGCGCACACACACACACACACACACACACAGCAGACTGTATAACAGCTGATTGACTGACAGCCTGTAGTATGTGTAGTAAAGATTTCAGTGTAATGAATTTGTTGTATACAGTAAACACAGCGAAGCAGAGTGATACACACAGTGAAATGTCCCAGTGCTGTTATACTACATATCAGCACTCTTGGAACTTCAATTGTCCAATCGGATTAGTGAACCGGACCTATCTGTTGCAAAATATATACTAGATAATGCTAATAATAATATTTTCTATTGAATCACTTCTTTTCAGGATAAAGTTCAATTATAAACATGCTTACCTGACTGAATTATCAGACACGTCCTCTCACTGATGATATAGTTGTCACGTTTGTTAAATCTGCACCAGTAAACTCCGCTGTCATTCTCGCTCACGTTGCTGATGGACACTGAGAAATTTCTGAAGTTCTTGTTCGTCTCCACTCGGCCTTTTACGAATTCCGCAGGAGTCAAGGTTCCGTCTTTGAAATAGTAGGACACCGACTCTCTGCTGCTGTAGAAGTTGAAGAAGGATTGTAAGAGTAAGAACGTAAGAGACATTATAGTGTAAATAAATTATAAAAACTACAAAACATGACACTGACAGAGAACATCTTTGTTTTTTTATTCATGTTTTGTTATTACATATTTTATATATAAGAAAATAGACATTAAATGTATAGTGTTATAGTTATAATGGTCTCTTGGGTGTGTGAGATAATTCCTACAGTTTATGTAAAAAAAAGTAAACAAAACACGCAGCTTACTTCTCTCGCTGTCTGTACAAGTAAACTCCGTCCTGATCTGGGTTTGGGATGCTGCAATTGATGGTGGCATTTTCCCCAACATGCACAAACAGGGGTTCACACCGGCCATCACCATCTACACACAACAACATTTATAGTGTATATTAACACATATATAAATACATAACCAACATGCAAATATACACATCAATAGAATAAATTATTTCTGAGTCCCTGTAGGTAAATACAGCATGGACAGAAAAACACATACTTAAAAAGCATATAAAAATAAAACATCAGATTCAAAATACTAATTAAGGTATAAAGTACTACTAAAACCATGAAACACTGCTTAAGATACAAAAACAACAACATTACTGATACAGCAAGCCATAACCTACTTCTTATACTAATAAAAAGGTTTTTAAAATTGTCTTAATTTTAGAGCAATTACAATTTACAGTTCAATCAGTGGATCAGTGGAGCTAAATACTACTGAAAAAAATCAAAAGACACTCAAAATGACAGCACACACCATTCATTTACACTCCTAAATACTCCCCCCCCCCCCAAAAAAAATCATACTACATTTCTCCTAATGAGATAAATACTCCTAAAACCACACTACATCACATCTAATGAAATAAATACTCCTAAAATCACACTACATCACTCATAATGAAATAAATACTCCTAAAATCACACTACATCACTCCTAATGAAATAAATACTCCTAAAATCATACTACATCACTCATAATGAAATAAATACTCCTAAAATCACACTACATCACTCCTAATGAGATAAATACTCCGAAAATAATTTTAAAAAACTCATTCCTAAAGAACATACTTCCACAGATAACAAATACTCGTACAGAAAATAACACACTTCTAAATGTGACATAAAACACACACAAACCTGAACAGGAGCCAGAGTGGAGGAACACACTGAGCAGGACGAGTGTGTGCAGTGGAACAAGCTTCATCTCTTCTGCTGCAAAATCTATTTGCCTCTCTAAGGTATTTGAATCACATAGGAAAACTGTGTACCATACAACACCCACAAACTGACACACACACACACACACACACACACACACATGCACACACACACACGCACACACACACACACACACACATACACACATATGCAATTTCCTGTCTGTTATGCTTACAGGCTACAACATTTTACCATTTCAAAATATTTTATTTTTTAATCAGTTATTTTAATACAGTTTTTAATGTTAATGGTCTGTGATATATACAGCAATAAGATCCGGTTGTGTTTCCTGCCTGCAGAGAAAATCATTCAATAAAAAACAAAAAGAACACACTTTAAAAAAAATGCATTTATTCATGCCTATTTTTTATTTTACCCCTGTGTTTATTAAATACCTCAACAATGTACTGATCCAGAGTCAGTCTCATGCTACAGACGCTGTTACTTTTTCTAACATGCTTCTGTCTGAACTGACAGCTGGTGGGTTTTTTAAATAGGGTAAGTTTACCAGATGCCGATCAACAAAAGCGTCATTTCTAAAGCATGCATACAAATCCAAAACGTAAGACAAAAACAAGATCAGAGAACAGGTGATGTGCAAACAGCATAAATTGGGCTAGGCCAAGAGCGAAAACTAGAACAAAACCAGAGAGACTAGGAAATACAGCACTTTGGCAACAACTAGCACACAAACAGAGTGATTACTTCACAATGAGAGGGATTACAAAGAGTCTTTTTATACTGTGGAGTGGGATTGAGTCCAGGTGTGTGTGTGTTTAGTAATCAGGTGAGTTGGAACGTGTGTGATGGGAGTTGGAGTCCATGGCCGCCATGTTTGTAGGCTGTGTGGTGTTATGGGAGTACAGTGAGCTCACAATTTCATACAAACTACAAGTATGAAAAATATATGTATGTATTTATCTCTTATTTTTTCTTTAGTTACTGAATCACTTAGGTAAATTACAGATTCTTAATACTTGTTCACAGTGTGTATAATTTCTTCTGTGAACACAACACTGCTTCACTCACACAGAGAGAAAAGAAAACAAAAAGTACAGCACTGTCTTAGGCAAGAAAACCACAAGTTTTAACCATAAAGTATCATTTAACCCATAATTTAAAAAAAACAGGAAACTCTTCTCTAGCAGGTCTCAGTGGAGCTAGAACTGGAATAGTGCTTTGGGATCAGATAAGACTCAAATCAACGATTTTGGCCACAGAAGTCATCAGTATGATTCACTGATACTTTGGCTCTGTTTTGTGGCTCTTGTGAAGATTGCTATCATCATAAATTTCACATTAAACATAAGGTTTATTTAACCCAAAACTTGGTTGCCTCTGCCAGGAGGTTACGACTTGAGCCCAAACACACTCAGATTCATTTAAAAACTTTTAAATTAAAAACAAACTATACAGCCTTCCCATATGCATAGTCACATACAGTAACATTTACATAACTTGTTATGTTTTACGAGTTATCGTTTCTACTGCTCTCAGCCAATCAGAACACATTGTACTGCTCTCAGCCAAACAGAACACAACAGTATGGTGTGAGAGCAGTACAACATGCACTGTGTGTGCGTGTGTGTGTGTGTGTGTGTGCGCGCGTGTGTGTGCGCATGTATGCATGCTTGTGTGTGCATGTGTGGGGTGTGTGTGTGTGGGGTGTGTGTGTGTGTGTGCATATGTCTGTGTGTCTGTGTGTGTGTGTGCCTGTGTGTGTGCCAGTACCGATCACGCACAGTACATGGACAGGTTCCAATCGATTTCTGTAAATACACAAACGCACACACACACATAGAAATTACACACATAAGATGTAATAAATACACCAGCAGTAAGTGTTTTCTGTATAAATCATCACTTTCGGGAGAAAATCTAAACATGCTTACCTGGCAGGACTATCAGGCACGTCCTCTCACTGAAGGTATATACGTCACGTTTGTTAAATCTGCACCAGTAAACTCCAGTGTCGTATTTGCTCACGTTGCTGATGGACACTGAGAAATCTCTCAAGTCCTTGTTAGTCTCTATTCGGCCTCTTTCGGATTCCGCAAGAGTCAAGGTTCTGTCTTTGTAGCAGAAAAATACAGACTCTCCGCTGCTGTAGAAGCTGTAGAACTGTAGAAGGATTGAGATCATGGAAACTATAAAAACAATTTCTGTTACAGTGACACTGAATCATATCATGAGTATAAAGAAAGAAGAATTACTACTTATTTTATTACTTTTGTTCTATTTTATTATGTGACAAAATGATTTCTTCTGTTATTGTGTATATCTCATACTAAATAGTTTTTGATCTTCAAACAAAATACAACATAAAACAAAGGCAACCTGACTAAACGCATAATACAGTTTTTATTTTAAAAAAAAGTTATCCAACACTATCACCCATGTGAACAACTAATTGCCCACTTAAACTGAAAATCTGGTTGTGCCACCTATAGCAGCAATAACTGCAACCAAACACTTCTGATCACTGGACATCATTCTTTCACTTACTTCTAGGACTAGGACTTACTCCTGTGCTTTGGATCACTGTCTTGCTGCATAATCCAGTTGCTCTTGAGTTTCAACTGAAAGGGCTGAAAGGACATACTCCTTTAGGATTTTCTGGTAGAGAGCAGAATTCATGTTTCCCTCAATTATTGCAAGTTGCCCAGGCCCTGAAGCAGCAAAGCATCCCCACACCATCGCACTTCCACCACCATGCTTGACCGTAGGCATGATGTTCTTTTTATGGAATTCTGTGTTTGGTTTACTCCAGATGTAACGGGACTCCTGTCTTCCAAACAGTTCCACGTTCGACACATCAGTCCACAGAACATTCTCCAAAAAGGTTTGAGGATCATCAAAGATGTGTTTTGGCAAAATTCAGATGAGCCTTAATGTTCTTCTGGGTTAGTAGTGGTTTTCACCTCACCACTCTTCCATGGATGCCATATTTGCCCAGTGTCTTTCTGATAGTGGAGTCATGAACCTTTATAAAGTGACCTTTACTGATGATCTTGGAGGAATTTTGGAACATCAGCCACTTCTTGGAAAGTTCACTACTGTGCTGAGTTTTTCCATTTGGAGATTATGGCTCTCACTGTGGTTCTTTGGCATCCAAAAGCCTTTGAAATAGCTTTGTAACCCTTCCCAGACTGATGTATTTCAATCTCCTTCTTCCTTCTCATTTCTGGAATTTCTTTCAACTTTGGCACAGTGTGTTACTGGGTAAGACCTTTTAACTAACTTCAGGCTGTTGAAAAAGTTCTATTTAAGTGTTGATTTGATTGAACAGGGTTTGCAGTAATCAGGCCTGGTTGTGTCTAGTCCAGCTGAACCCCATTATGAATGCAGTTTCATAGATTTGGGGAATTAGTAGATACAGGGGCAAATACATTTTCACACAGGCCCAGGTGGTAGTGGATTACTTTATTGCTTCAATAAATAAAATTATCATTTAAAAGCTGTATTTAGTGTTTACTCAGGTCGCCTTTGTTTTACCTTAGATTTTGTTTTATTTTCTGACACAATTTAGTATGAGATATACACAAAACAGAAGAAATCAGGAAATCAGCACTATATTTGATATTATTTTATTTTTATATTCATTCATTCAAATTCAGTTATATTTTAACAAATAATGTCTTTTACCACCTTTTTCTCAGTGTCCCCTTCGCAGTACCGCTGAGTACCCTTAGGCATGTTTATTTACATAATAAACTGATACGCATGTTTGCCTGGTTGGTTTAGTAGTACTGGTCATTTTTACTAAATCACATATATAGTCACTTGTTCCCAGATATGTTTATCGCATATTTTTCATGACGGAATTCATTATTTTTGAATTTTTTTGAATTAATTTTTCTGGTTATGTTCAGTTTATGCTTAATATTTAGGTAATACATGTTAATATGCTGAAATGTCTTAGGTTAGTTGTACTGTAGTAAAACATAAATGAAAATAAAATGGTTTGCTCTTAAGCCTTAATGTAATGTAGAAGCTAGTGTGCGTAATTGTATGTAGTAAAACACACAGCTTACTTTTCATCCTGCTGTCTGTACAAATAAACTCTGTCCTGATCTGGGTTTGTGATGCTGCACTTGATGGTGGCTTTTTCCCCAATACGCACAAACATGTGTACATTGTACATTATGTATGTGTATATACTGACCAAGTCAATCACCAGACCTTAACACTATTTTTAATATAATAAAATAAATTATTTATGAATGCTTGTAGGTAGATATACATTACAAAACAGTTTGTTTTTATAAAAATAAAACATCCAATTCAAAGCATTCATGAGGGTATAAAGTACTATTAAAGACTTAAAACATTACCAAAGATACAGAAAACACCATTACTGATATAGTCATAAACTACTTCTTACGTCAAAAAAAACTTAAGTCTAGAAAATTCCAAGTGTAAAATTTGTTGTGTAAAATGTAAAATACTTCTAAACACACACACACACACACACACACACACACACACACACACACACACACACAAAAACAAAGCAATTTTGGGGGTATAGGATTTTTCTGTTTACAAAAACATCATAAGCATGACAATCATTTCAGGTGTACCCTTTTAATCTTTAGTATTTTATCATCTTGAGTTTATAATTTAAAAGAATAGAATTTGATTGTCTTAATTTTTGAGCAATTACAGTTTACAATTCAATAACTGGAGCACTGGAAGGAAATATTACTGAAGAAAGCCAAAAAAGACTCCTAAACAGTCAACAAGATGATACAGTGATTATCATACTACATACAAACTACTAAAATCATTCCTGATGAGATAAAATACTCCTAAAATCACACTACATCACTCCTAATGAGATAAACACTCCAAAAATAATGAGAACAAACACTGCTAAAGTACAAAACACTTCTATAGAACAAAAATACATATGAAGAAAACACACTCCTAAATGTGAAATAAACACACAAACACATACACACAAACCTGCACAGAAGTCAGAGTGGAGGAACAGACCAAGCAGGAGAAGTGTGTGTAGTGGAAGATGCTTCATCTCCTAGCACACACACACACACACACACACACACACACACACACACACACAATCTCTCAATTTTTGCTGTGCATTTAAGTCACAGAGAAAAAGTGCGTACGATGTCAGCTATAGCACATCTGTCTAGCACGAGGTTATTTTTATATATTTTTAAAATTATGATCTGTGATGTGTACAACAGTAAGATCCAGTGTTTCAATATCAAACTTCACTTCACTACAATTTCCTGACAGACAGACTGCAGGCAGTGAGAGTCGGCTTTCACGTCTCGACAGTGTCTCACTCCCCACACTGGGGCCCCACAAGGAGTTGTGCTCAGCCCCCTTCTGCCCTCCCTCTACACACACGACTGTGTGGTCACACATGATGCCAACATCATCATCATCAAGTTTGCTGATGATATCACCATAACAGGACTGATCTCCAACAACGATGAACAGGGCCATCCTCACACAGCTCAACAATTTTCCCTGAACATTGACAAGACAAAGGGGCTGGTAGTCGACTATTTCCAGTAACATTAATGACATCACTGTTAACACTGCTAGTTGTTATGGCAACAATGAAGAAAGGAACTTTAGAACCCCATAGACTTCATGTTCTGCTTTAAATATGTGTTGAATGTGTTATTGATGTGTAAACATTGTACAGTACTGTACTGACTCACTTTATTGGAAAGGGTGTAAACAATGTTTTTCATGCTTGTTCAATGAACCATAAATAATTATTGCACATGTACCTGTGGAACAGTCCTTAAGACACTAACAGTTTACAGACAGCATGCCATTAAGGTCACAGTTACAATAACATAAGACACTAAAGAGACCTTTCAACTGACTCTGAAAAACACCAGAAGAAAGATGTCTAGGGTTCCTGCTCACCTGTGTGAACATGCCATAGGCCTGCTGCAGGGAGGCATGAGGACTGCAGATGTGGCCAGAGCAATAAACTGCAATGTCTGTAATGTAAGATACCTAAGACAGTGCTAAAGGGAGACAGGAAGGACAGCTGATCGTCCTTGCATTGGAAAATTACATGTAACCATGTGTCCCCTCCAGACGTGATCGTGCTGGCTCAAATTTTGCCTATTACCTGAAGACACTTAACATAGAAACAGATACTCACATATTCAATTGGAGAAAGAAAAATAAGACACCAGGCATGAGTGAGAAGAAGCAAGGGTCCAGGTTTATTCGTTCCATTCCACCACACGAGATCCACACAGTTTGAGACGCCCCAAAATGCGATCTAAAAAACCAGAGCTGAAGCTTTTCTATCTATACAGTTTTCTTAGGGTCAGGATGACCCAGACATCAATATGTTTAAAGTTAGCTATCCCCGAACACCATTACGTACATCAATTGGCACTGTTGAGCGACCCTTATCACGCAGGTGCAGTTCCGGCTCCAAAATATATTTTGTCTTGTTTCACTCTTTAAAAATAACTTGACCGTGTCTGTGTCGCTTCCTGACTGGATTTGCAGATGTACTCCACCTACGCTCTGAGACCTGCCACACTTAAACAAATACATGTATTGTTATCCCCCTGCGCCTTGCTTATCTGTGTGTTGTGTCTTAGGTGAACATCCGTTCATACAGTCCACCAGCCCAGTGAATTCTCAATAAGATTACATATTACTCATACTAGGTCTCCCTCATGTTTATTTCATGTATATTTTATATACAACAATCGCTAACTTGTAAATGCCTTGGTGGAAGAGTGGAGTAACATCTCACAGCAAGAACTGACAAATCTGGTGCAGTCCGTGAGGATGAGATGCACTGTAGTACTTAAAGCAGCTGGAGGCCACCAGATACTGACTGTTAAATTTAATATTGACCCCCCCCCCCCCTTTTGTTCAGGGACTCATTATTCCATTTCTGTTCGTCAAATGTCTGTGAAACTTGTTTAGTTTATGTTTTAGTTGTTGAATTTTTATGTTACTACAAATATTTACACATGTTAAGAAATTTGCTGGAAATAAAAGCAGTTGAATGTGAGAGGACGTTTCTTTTTTTGCTGAGAATAAAAACAGTGGCTTTTAGCCTCTATTTGAGGTGACTCGTGATCCCTGAGGCATTTTTACAGTGCTGTGAAAAACTATATATAAAATTAATTTGAATGAATGAATATAAAAATGAAATTATATCAAATACAGTGCTGTGAAAAAGTATTTGCGCCATCCTGATTTCTTCTGGGGTGTTTTTTATATCTAATATTAATTGTGCCAGAAGTTAAAACATAAAATCTGACTAAACATAAAAAAGTTTTAAATGCTAAATGTTATTTATTGAAGCAAAAAAGTAATCCAATACCAACTGGGCCTGTGTGAAAATGTATTTGCCCCTGTATCTACTAATTCCCCAAATCTATGAAGCTGCATTCATAATGGGGTTCAGCTGGACTAGACACAACCAGGCCTGATTACTGCAAACCCTGTTCAATCAAATCAACACTTAAACGGAACTTTTTCAACAGCATGAAATTGGTTAAAAGGTCTTATCCAGTAACACACTGTGCAAAAATTGAAAGAAATTCCAGAAATGATGATTAACCCTCTTACCCCGTATGGCCGAAAAACCGGCTTGCTCGTCTTTGATCTATTCCCGTAAGGACGATATACCTGCTTGGTCGTCTATGCCAAATACCCGTAAGGCCGATATAGAGGATTTACAGTGTAAACGTTATCCCCGTAAGGCCGGTGTACCGGCATTACTCTGCTATGATTCCTTACTTATTTAATTATTATTTTTTAACCCGGAAAGTTGATGACGTCATGACGTCAGGACGTGATTATGACATTACGCCGTCATTACGATGAAGCTGATCCAAGCGTGAATATTGGTGTAATAGTAGAAGTGAACTAAAAATGCCAAAGCGAAAAAGCTAATCGTGTTCCAGCTAAAGTTACACCTACAGTGAACACAGGTACATCTAAAACAGTGGGGGGAAAAAAAGAAAACATACACAGTTACACAGGCGAGAGCGAGGATTCTAGATAGTGACAGCAGTGAAAGTTCAGTCGATGTTGAAACCGAAACCGAAACTGATAGAGACGCAAACTCTCCTGATTCAGACCCTGATCCGTCTTCATCCTCAGCATCAACCAGTGCAACTGACACTGCAGGGCTCTGGAGTTATGACCTGACCATCTCTGTGCATTCGTGAAAACACTACCTGCTGGTCTGATTATCACCAGAAACTTGACTTTTGGCGCTAAAATGCATTTATTTATTTATTTATTTATTATTTACTTGAATTTATTCAAAGGCATTGACCACGCTAATGCTGGTACTTCTAAATGAGTAGAAGGATTTTAGCGAGCATTTTTTCATAATTTCTCTAGTTAAGAATTGTGCTCTAAGTTTAGTAAAAACACTGAACTGCTTCATTTTCAAAGTAATATTACACAAATTCATTATTATAAGTTGTTTCAAGGCCTAAAAATGTTCAAATTAAAATGTCAATTTTGGCCCAGGAACTCAGGGTTGGCGTGTTGTTTCTCTGGGGAAAATAGGGTTATGGGACATAATATTGTGGGAACTTAGGGGTAAGAGGGTTAAGAAGGTGATTGAAATATATCAGTCTGAGAAGGATTACAAAGTTATTTCAAAGGCTCTGAGACTCCAAAGAACCACAGTGAGAGCCAATATCTCCAAAGAGTAGTGAATCTTCAGCACAGTAGTGAATCTTCAGCACAGTAGTGAATCTTCCCAGAAGTGGCCGACCTTCCAAAATTCCTCCAAGATCACCACAACTACTCATCCAGCAAGTCAAAAAAGAGCCAAGGACAGCATCAAAGGACCTACAGGCCTCTCTTACATCAATAAAGGTCACTGTTCCTGACTGCACTATCAGAAAGACACTGGGCAAATATGGCATCCATGGAAGAGTGGTGAGGTGAAAACCACTACTAACTTTGAGGCTCATCTGAATTTTGCCAAAACACACCTTTGATGATCCTCAAACCTTTTTGGAGAATGTTCTGTGGACTGATGTGTCGAACGTGGAACTGTTTGGAAGACAGGAGTCCCGTTACATCTGGAGTAAACCAAACACAGAATTCCATAAA
Source organism: Ictalurus furcatus (assembly GCF_023375685.1). Lineage (NCBI taxonomy): Eukaryota > Metazoa > Chordata > Actinopteri > Siluriformes > Ictaluridae > Ictalurus > Ictalurus furcatus. Next base: position 12,804,029 of record NC_071266.1, read on the forward strand.
AAGAACATCATACCTACGGTCAAGCATGGTGGTGGAAGTGCGATGGTGTGGGGATGCTTTGCTGCTTCAGGGCCTGGGCAACTTGCAATAATTGAGGGAAACATGAATTCTGCTCTCTACCAGAAAATCCTAAAGGAGAATGTCCGGTCTTTAGTCCGTAAGTTGAAACTCAAGGGCAACTGGATTATGCAACAAGACAATGATCCCATGTACAGGACTAAGTCCTAGTCCTAGAAGTAAGTGAAAGAATGATGTCCAGTGATCAGAAGTGTTTGGTTGCAGTTATAGTTTTTCATCCAGGTGATAGTGTTGGATAACATTTTTTGCTTCAATAAAAAAATAAAATAATAAAAATTGTATTGTATGTTTATTCAGGTTTCCATTGTTTTATGTTGTATTTCATTTGAAGAGCTAAAACTATTTAGTATGAGATATACACAAGAACAGAAGATATCAGGATGGGGCAAATACTTTTTCATAGCACTGTATATAAGAACACAAATCTGAATCATTTAACTTGTCACGCAATAAAATATACTTTTTCAAAAAAACTTTTTCACAGCACCGTATATTATTTCTTTCTCTTTCTGTGTAGTTATCTGAGCCCTTTAGCAGTTTTTGTAATAATTTCAGCATATTTCTTTCAAAGACTGAGAGGATCAACATGGCCTGTCACAGCAGGGGAAATAACGATATTTCAGAAATATTGTAATATAATCATATGTCATATCACAGCAAACCAGCAACTCCATTTCCCAGGATGCACCACCAACTAAAAACATGGCCGAAGAGGACTACACTTCCCACACATGTGTTCACCTTCTCCAGAATTCTAACCACACACACCTGTTGCCAATCTCATACTCACTCACTCCACATATTTTAAGAGTCTGTTCAAACATGTTTTCTTTGCGAAGTATTACGTGTGCTATCCGTATACCAAGCCGTTGTTCATCATGTTTTATGTCCTAGTTTTGAACTTGTTCTAGCCCTCGTTTTCGATTCTTGTTTTGCCTCGTTTATGCCCATTTGCCGATTGCCTGACCTACTGTCTGTTTATGACCACGTCTATGTTTCACGATTTGATTTGTCTGTCTGTCTCTCACATAATAAAGCTCTTATCTGCATTTGCATGCTTCCTCAATTCCACTATGTGTCAATATGATTCATGATAGTCAAGTCAAATCATCTTTATTTATATGGCACAGTTAAAACACAAGTGTAGGCCAAAGTGCTGGACACCATCTTCAGCTAAATACAAATTGCAAATAAAATAAAGTACAATAACATGAAATAAAACAAAAAATGAATGAAAACAGAAGCATTAAAACAAAACCACAAATAAAAAGACAGGACAAAAACAGACCTTAAAAATACTACAGTCTAAAATATCTATGAGAATTCATGCATTTTAAATTGTATTTATAAAATATCTACAGTGGAGAATGAGTTTATGAAAAAGGGTAAACTGTTCCATAATCTCAGAGCTGCGCGAGAAAAGGCCCCATCACCTTTAAACTTCATCCAAATCCATGGAAAAGTTTAAAGTAGCTGGTTCGATAATCTTAAATCTTACGAGGTATTACGAGCAGAGAGAAAGTCAGAGATAACTCGGTGCCAATTAAGCCATGCAGAGATTTAAAAACAGAAATGTCCAATCTCCAGATCTTTACATTTCAAAACATGTTTCAATTTGTTTTTTTCTTAGTTGAAAAAAGCTTCTTCTCACATCTGCCTTTCAGGAGAGAGTTTTAAAAAAAGCACCAAGATTTTTGCAGAGCTTTGTATGTTACCTGATAGGGGCCGAAATTTGTCAGCTTTAGTTCTTGTAGAGTCCAGATGACCAGATGTCTTTAAAGTAGACTTTAGACTTTAAAGCTGGCCCCTGGATGCCAACACCACATGTTAGCCGACGCAAAAGTATAGATGATAGACTATTTAAGAAACTGTGCTGAGGTCCAGTAAAATTAAAATAGCACATTTTCCAGAATCCGTTAAAGATAGAATAGACAATAATTACCCTTTATCTCCAGATCTGACATGCTCCTTCCTTCTTCTTCATATTTGTTGTTGAGGACGATGCACCTGAAAGGTGCCCAGAGTGTGTCGAACGTCTGGAAGCTCAGTTTGCTGGTCAGAGTGAAGAGACCGTCATTTCCCTGCGTGCTTTGAAGTGTGGAGCTTTTTGTCCAGTTTGTGTTGCTTTGATCAAACCAGTGGATGGTTCCTGCTGGATATCCACCGCTAGTGCTACAGTACAGATCAGCATGTTCACCATTCACTATCTCTTTCTGCATTGAGGTTATGATCGGGTTGCAGTATTTGGCTAAAAAATGAAAATTCCCATTTCAATATTACTGTTAAAAGATCACTGGGACTTTGCAATAGTGAGATAATGTGAACAAGAGGACATTTTTCTCTTACCTGTGACATTGATGGTGAATTTTACTTGCTCATTACCCAGGCTGGTCCTGACGAAATACCAATATCCACCTTCATCTGAGATCACGGTGTTATGACGCTGTAACGATGGCCTGTTTTCAACTTTAAATCGAGAGTCTCCTGTCACTTTGTTCACATATGGTTGAAAAGTGAAACAGGGTTTATTCTCTCCACTCCTAGTTAAAACCACTGTGTTAATGCTGATAAGCTTAGAATCAGTGAGGGGCTCGATACTCAGGAGATGTGAGTGGTCTGACCGATGACTCCTACTGCAGGCTGGCATTTCAGTTTAAACAGACCTGTTGAACAAAAAACAAAAGACATATGATAAAAAACTGAAACACACCAGAAATGTACCATCACACAGGGAAAAAGGAGAGCATTCATCAGAGAAGCAACTACTGATCTTGTCAGGACATGATAGAATAGAGCGAGAGCTTCCTGGAGTGTCTTCATACTCAAGAAAAAGCACAAAACTTCTTTTCCCACAGGATATAACACAATTATAACAATTTTTTGGAGAAGAAAAAGCCTTTATTTGTCACATATACATTACAGCAATGAAATTCTTTTCTTCGCGTATCCCAGCTTGTTTTAGGAAGTTGGGGTCAGAGTGGGTCAGCCATGATACGGCGCCCCGGAGCAGAGAGGGTTAAAGGCCCAACAGTATACAACAATTTTTACCAACATGTCAGTTCAGATTATGCTAAAGTCTTTGGCACATGTAAAGAAATGCTGTAAAGCAAAGATGCATTTAAAAATAATACAAGCAAGCTTTTTCTACATTTGTACTAAACTAAACAAAATCAATATTTGGCATGTCGACCCTTTGTCTTTAACAATGTATCAGTATTCTCAGGTAAATACTCAGATACCTTGACAGCCTGCATTTATTTTAAAGTTCCTCTGCTTTATAAATCTGTTTTATATATAAAACTCTGTCACATTCAACAATTTAACATCTGGTGTAATATTTCACTTACTTTCAGCAGACTTTCCAAAATGTACAGATGCCAACACAAAGAAAGGGAGACTCACTGAAGCCAGATTTCTGTTTCTGCACAAACGTGGTTTTACCACCATGGCGATTAGGCTGAAGAGGGGAAAAAGTAATAAAAGCTCAATAAAAGCTCAATAAAAGCTCAATAAAAGCCCTGAGCTCAGGGACCGAGCAGAAAAATAACAAGAAGTCATAACGGATGTATGTAAAGGAAATGGCCGACCACATATGCTGTGTTTAAGAGCTGATCTGAAATCTGTGACTGATGTCATTTATAATTTACAATATGCACCTGTGTTTCCACCTCCTCGCCAGCTCTGAGCACAGAAAATTGTATTCCATTAAATTTTAAGAGTAAAGTGCTTTCAGAAAATGGACATTGTCATAAATCAGCTTTACAGAACTATACACCCACTGTCCACTTTATTAGGAACACTTGCACATTTCTGCATTTATCCAGTCAGCCAATCGTGTGGTAGCAACATAATGCATAAAATCATGCAGATACAGGTCAAGCACTTCAGTTAATGTTTAGTGTAATGTAGTGTAGTATAGTGTAGTGTATTATAGTGTAGTATAGTATTGTGTAGTAGTATAGTATAGTGTAGTCTAGTACTGTACTATTGTATAGTATGGTGTAGTATAGTGTAGTGTAGTGTAGTCTAGTATAGTATAGTATAGTGTAGAATCATGACAGGAGTAGTGCATCATGACAGGAGTTTCTTGTCTCCTGTAAAACATTTGGCCAGTTGAAAGCTTAGATGAGATGTAAAATCTGAAGGCTGTCAGAATGAAGATGATTTCCTTCCCAGTGATGGGCATAACATTAATGACATCACTGTTAACACTGCTAGTGGTTACAGCAACAACGAAGAGAGGAACTTTAGTACCCCACAGACTTCATGTTCTGCTTTAACTATGTGTTGAATGTGTTATTGATGTGGACTAGAGGGCAGCACACACACTCACATTTCACACTACACACGCTGGAACTTTCTGGGAAAACTTCCAGCCTTTTAATGAACATTTAATAACAACATATATGGATTGCACATTCTATTAATTTATGTGCTGTCACATCAGTTAGCTACAAAACACACTTGCCGAAAATGCTTCGTAAACAAAGCTACGTTTCATACAGTAGGCCTCCTTACAATAAACATTAACTGCACAACATAATTAAGGAAAAAAATTACCCAACACAAAATATTCCACAAAGCTGTCATGTCAGTGTCCTCCTCCTCTTTCCTGTGTCCCTGAAGTATCAAAGTTCAAAGAGATTGAAATTTGTAAGCGGTGGACCCACAATGTTCAGAAACATCAGAGACGAGATGGTGTGGATGAGAAGGGATTCACGCTGTGAGCTACAAATGAGATTAATTTTGGAGAACCCCCGCTCGCGCTCCACTGGAGATCGGTGTGATGTTCACTGTAGCCAACAACTGCCTCAGTGCTTCTGGGGCTTTTTGTCTGTTTGAGTCACTGTACTCCATAAAAGCCTAAATGACTGTACATTGGATGTTTTTATGTAATTCCACCAGTCAATCTCACTTTCAAAGCCATGAGCAGGTTCACAACATTTAGCCTCGTTAGCGCTACTAAAAACCTTCCACAATCAGGTTAGCGTTATCACTGCTAGTCGTATCATTGCTTCATCAGTGACCTGCTGCTGCTCGCTCTCTTGGACTTTTGCCTGTTGAGTATTTTGCTCCGTTTTCTCACTGTCAGTGTTTGTGTCCTTTAAAAATGCTCGTAATGATAACTGCTTTCTTTTCGCCCTGACACACTCTACAGCGCGTGTTGTGTAACTGTAGGCTTCACTTCATCACAACGAATTCAGTTGACCTTTGAACTTGAAATGATTACATTATGTGAAAGAAGCTATTGATTGGCTATTAGCAATATTTGAACCCCGGTTATATAAGATTAATATTTTTATTGCAGTATTTTGTTGTTGTTCTATTTTACATTTGTTGAAATAAAAACTAAAACTATTTGTTTTGATAATATTGCTGCATGAAACTTTAAACACCCAGCTGCAGAGGTGCGGGTGTTCTGGCAATCTGTCCTACCTCTCAGAATGTGCTACCCACACGTATTGCGCATGCGCAAAAATTTATTTTTCACGCTTAATTATGGCATATCTGAAGACCCGCCCACAATTTTGAGCTACCTTGCCTTTACAATTACGAATTTGAATGTGAAATGTAAGTAAAATCAATCTAACTTGAATTAAATTATTTTCTTAAATTAAAATGCTAACATAAATAGTATTTGATATTACAAATGGGTCTTTACCAATATAATACTTTTGTGATTGTGATTAAACACCACCACAGATATTTGAAGCTGACAGGATGTGCTACCCCACTTTCTACATCCTTTATTAAGGTGGTAGTTCATTCTGAGAAAGAAGCACATTTCGTTAGATCAGCATGACAGCTTGAACTACAGGTAGCACATCCTGAGCGGGTAGGACAGATCGTCAGAAAACCGGATCCACATGAAAAGGTTCCGCAATACCATGCTGTATTGTGGAGGTGCAGGATCCTGTTCCAGCAGGAGTATAGTATAGTACAGTATAGTACAGTTCATCTATTTATAAAACAGCAACTCACTACAATCTGTTATTGTTATATGTTGTATAGTATAGTTTATTATAAATGTATGATTTTTTTTTCTGTGTGTCCATCATAGTGACCTGTTTGGAGTTGTATAATACAATTAGAATAAAAACTACAGGAAGTCCAAAATGCATCTACAAATATAGATTAAAAATAGATATTATAATAACTTCATAAAATATAAATAAAATGAAATAATGTTTAATTACTATGGGTTGCATTTAATATCAATTTGACATTAAGCTCAGTAAGCTATTTCCTTAGAAAGCTATTAGCCTTTTTCCTAATATGGATCATGCTTGTGTTAATCTACTTTTAATTAGGACTCTTTATTGTTTAAGATATTTAAAAATAAATATTTTATGCTTGTTTATTTATCAATTAACCAACAGTATTTCTCATTGCTATTATTTTAATTCAATTAACAGTGACCATGAGCAGAGAGCTTACATTTAACTGTTTATGATAGACCTCCTGAATCGGTTTCGGTCGAAAAAATCCTGATTGGTGCATCCCTAATGAACACCATTAAACTAAAGCACTTTGCATCTGATGGGTAAATGAGCTCACCCAATCGCATATGAGATTAGTCAGATATATACACAATATATGCAGAACGGTTCAAGAACTGACTCCAGCCCAGAACCATGACAGTGGAAAATGTCTAATAGTGTAGCTTTAAATATATTTAAGAGGAGCAGCCTTCAAACACTGAACATTGAGGTTTACTGTATTTGTTTACAAGGTGGAACAGGATAACACTTGTTTTTTTCGTACAGTCTGTAAAATTAACTGAAAATATTACATTTAGTTTATCAGAAGTTAAAATGAAGTAATGTGTCATGGCTCACACTATGTTCCTAAATTGTGTCATAATTGTCCAGGTCAAGTTTTCTCATGCCCACTTGTGTGTTATATTGTGGGACATTAATTTTACCATCTCTAAAAATAAATAATAATAAAAAAAATTTTTTAAAAACTTCAACTGTACTCCTAAATTTTTGCAATTAGGTTCACAAGTGCTCCTAAAAGAAATTGTCTTGTGTCTCTCCTGTAAACAGTGTTATTGCCTTTTCTGCATTCGCCTGAATTGTTTTCGTTTGGTTGCATATTGTTATATTTGATCACATATTTTCATTTGGTTGATGGCATTTTTATTTTTACTTATCCTATATTTTGGGTACAATTTTATTTATATTTTGCTTCTACGAGATGATGCACTTTAAGGTTCAGTCTAATTTGATGCAAAGATTTTTTTACATTAGCAGGAATGTGGCACAACATGGAGGTGAAAGCAGCGGTCTGTTTATTTAAATGTGAAAGTGCAATAAAAATATGTTGTCCCTAAAATAATCGTGATGAATAATCGAGATCTCAATATTGATCAAAATAATCATGATTATCATTTTGGCCATAATCGTGCAGCCCTACAGTGTTACTATGGTTACTGTGATATGTGGTTGTGTGATCCACTTTGACATTTTACAGACCTCCAACTCAATTCTGTTCAGTAAATATTTATTAATATTTTCTTTTTACAATTGAGGAACAATACATAAACAGGCACAAATAATATGTAAAAAAAAAACACATTAAAAAAAAAAGAGTAAAACAGTAACAGACAGAGTAACATCCACACATACAGATGTTTAATACGTTTAGTGTTCAAAAAATACTTGAAAGTGTATATTTACCCGTAAGTTTTCAATCCAGTGTCTATTAGTGAAAGAGTGGTTTCCTCCCAAATATGAAATCATAAAAATGGATGTTGTAACTCTGGGAGTTAAATGATTTTATTGAGAACTAAGTTTCTCTTGAATATACCAAAAGTTCATGATTAAACTCAGAGATTTTCCCTCACACCAACATGTTCATATTTTGCAGACATAATTAAACACATTTAATTCAAACTGAGTTTTGAAGAGTGTCTGAGGTCCATTTTGAAGTGACCATGACTGCAGGCTTCTACCTCCAAAGGTAACATATTTTATAGTGAAGGGTGAAATGAATGGCTCTTCATTCAGAGAAGGTTTTTGACCAGGTATAATGATTATCTGTTCTATATAAAGTCTATCTATATATAACCTAATATATAATCTGTTTTGATAGATAGATAGATAGATAGATAGATAGATAGATCTTTTTGGCTTTTGTGTTTTTGTATTTTTTTTAAAAATATATTTTTCATAACTTTTATGATTTTAAAAAAATAACTTTTATAAAACTATATAACGGACAGGTATGGAACATGAATGATATAAAATGTTTCTGAACACTATAACTACTTTGAACAAGAGAACTAGGCTGTAATAATGTGAATTATTTTACATGTAAAACATGTTGCATTACGTTTGTCTTGCGTTCTAAAAACATTCACATATGAATAATGTAAATTGGGACGAAGGCCGTATCTCATTATCTATGACATTGTTAAATCTCCGGCTCTCAGACACTCACCGAACAGAGCAGACGCAGAGAGAGGTGAGAGTGCAGCAAGAAAGCAAGACCTCGTGCGTGCAGGACAGTACTGGTGACATTTGGAAAGTCACTAAGGTTTGTCCAAAAAGTCACTAGATTTTGTCGCTAGGCGCTTTTTTTTTTTTTTGTGCAAAAATAAGAAGTCGCTAAACGGGTCTGAAAAGTCGCTAAGTTGGCAACACTGGTCTGCATTGACAGCTAGATAAAAGGCAGCTAAGCTCCGCCTCTCCCCAGCAAAAAGAAATTACAAAAGGAGAGGGAACACAGGGTTTTTCATTTATACACATTCTATTTGAAAAGCAATACAATACACAGAGTACCCAAATGATGCCCTGTCTGTGTTTTTTTCTTGAAAACAACTTGCGCCCCCCTTCTGATCTCTCTGCGGTTTAGAACCACTGAGATAAGGGAACTACATTACTGACACACCTGAAGGGCGCTCAGGATCAGGACGGAACCTCAGACTTTAGAGCTGTGGGACACGGTACTAGCTCTTAACATCCTGACTTATCATTACATTTAAGGACTTTCCACAGTTTCCACAGCCTGGCCCTTTAATTACACATTTAAAATCACACTCAGGGTCACATGATACTGAACACTAACTTGTTTGTTGAGCCAGTAATAGAGAAAGAATAAGTTTTTTTAGAAAATAAAAGTGTCCTGATGGCTGTGTTTCTAAACTTACCATCATATGATTAAATGTTTACAGGGTAATTAATAATCAGACGTTACACTGCAATCTTAATCGGGTTCATTCAGGGCTGAAAAACAAACAACAAGAAGATAAAACTTTACAAATTGCATATCACAAACACTTTTATACTGGAATAATATTCTACAGTACAATCATACAACAATAATAATAGGGCATCATAATATTACCGCAGCAGAATATATACAGAGTTTTATTCATCCGTTGAAATTCATCCGTTGAATGTATGGAATCGAGTTTGTTGGAGTGAGGCCAGATTCATTTTCCTTTAACAAAGTTTCAGTCACTAAGACTGCTAATATGCTAAAAAAAATTATCTAAAAAAGTGTCTAAAGCAAAGTCTGGATAACATTCCAGCTAGGTTTTTCTGGGATGCTGCAGAAATGATAGCTCCTAGTGTTATGCATATCGTCAATTTCTCACTTGAACAAGGAATTGTTCCACTTGATATGAAAACCAGAAAAAAAAAATCATTCTATTACACAGAAAAGGGCCCATAAAAGATTTCCTTCAGTAATAAACAAACTAGCATTTTAGCAAACCCACAAAAAGTTAGTATTATAGTAAACATGTTTGTACACAGAGTAGCTTTATCGTAAGCAGGCCAACCATGCATGGTATGATTTATATTTTATACCCCATACTTATACAAATACAGTGGAATGTAATGTCATAAAAATTATAGCCAACTGAGGTTAAATTGAATGTGTGTGTGTGTGTGTGAGAGAGAGAGAGAGAGAGAGAGAGTGTGTGCGTGTGTGGTTTGAATCAGATTTTTAGATTCTCTCAAATATTAGTGTACCATTAGGAACATGAATTATACCTTTTTCATCTTCAACATCAGGATCTTTGGAAAAGTTTACTGAAAACATAAATAAATACAGACACTCTGTCAATATGTGCAATATGTAACAGGGTACAAGAAAAGTTTTCAGTATTGGATTCATCCATACAAGAGAAAGCTGATGAGTAGAAAGCACAGTATTAAAAGAAAAGAAAACAGCAGTTTTGTAAAATGGTGGTATTTTACTCACGAGCTCCCAAACAGAGTATTCAATTATTCAGAGCAGCAGCAAAGAGAGTATAGTAAAGAGCATGGCTTTCCCCTAGAAATATTAGTGTCCATGCACTGAGATCTATAAAGTTACTGAATAAACCCAGCTCCACAGCTACACCATAAACACACCAAATCTGAATAGTGGACATACCTGGAAGGTTGAGAGATCTTACTCTTTTTAGCTCTGTAAAAACAATCAAACAAACAAACACATCACATTATTAGAGATCTCTCGGGGTGGAAATCTTTGACCTGAATGTGTGACATCATAAATTAGTTAAACACTGTAATTGTTGGTAAATTGCAGTGGTGTAAGCAGAATAAAACGTTCCAGACCGCTCTGTTATATGAAAATAAAGCACTTCAGGATGTGGGGTAGCGACACTATAAACCTTACAGATGTTTCTGTTGAATTTGATCCTCTTTAGATATCTACTGTTACTTGTGTGTAAATATTATGCTGTTTGTATTTCTTTGTAGTTTAGTACAATTGCTTGTTTGGTTTCATTTTCTATTTTTAAATGAACTTTATTACTTACGCGGTTCGCATCTTCGCTTCAACAAGTAAGCAATCAAGAGCCTGACGATGAGAAGCCCGATGATGAGAGACCCGACGATGAGAGACCCAAGAAGTACCACACCAGCAATGCTGATCTTCACCGTGCTTTCATCAGCTAGGGGATGCAATGGGATATCTTGGAGGAAGAGGGGGAGGGAGGGAGGGAAGAAAGAAAATGTACACAAATACAACTAATATGTTACTGTTACAGTCTCAGGTAGTTGATCCAACATTAAATTATCTTTATTATTCCTCTTATACTGCAGCAATTTTTACTGACATTTATTAGATTTTAGTTTCCATTTACAGTTACATTCAATGTTGTGGAACATCAGTGAAATAAGTTAGCTCCTTAGTTCCTGTTCTCACTTACAGTATAGCAGCTATAAACAATCATTCCCTCACCAGTCTCTCTCAGACCCCTTCCATAAATGTTAAATAAACATCTCCTTACAGAAAACTTCACCATCAGCAATAATAACTTTATTTGTGATATATATAACAAAAGGTTGTTTTGTTTTTTGTTTTGTTTTTTAATCTGTTAACTATTAGTCTTAGATTATGTTCTTATGCTGTTACTATAGAAACAATAACATATTACAACCAAAGCTTGGACAAAAAAGGTTTTTTTGACAATGTGAATAGAATTACTCGCTAATATATTTTATTTGTTAATATAACATTTGCATAGACTGATAAACAGAAAACACATCTGCTGTGACTGAAAATAACACTGTTACTGACATTAGGTCATTATTTTATGTAAAACTGTCAAAATGGCGGCAAGATGTTCAAGCCTGGGGTAAAAAAAAAATTTCGCTACACAAAAACATAATTCTGTAACGATTTTAAAAACACATGCTTTGTGCTCTGTTTATTTGGTTTATGTAAAAATGTATTTCTTATTTTGGTGACTATATTTGATTTGGCCAAGATATTAGTTCTTTGCTAATATTAGGTCTACTTTTATTATGTAATATATGCTAAGTAGTATATGAAGGTAAATTAGTCTGGCTAACTTATTACGCAAAGTTAAAACCAAGAATGATATATTTCAGGAATATCTAACTTTATTCATGATGAATGGCACATGAATAGAAAATAATTACCCTTTCTCTCCAGAAGAAAAGTGCTCTTTCCTTCTTCTTTATATTTGTTGTTGAGGACGACGCACGTGTAAGGTGCCCAGGCCGTGTTGATCTTCTGGAAGCTCAGTTTGCTGGTCAGAGTGAAGAGATCGTCATTTCCCTGCGTGCTTTGCAGTGTGGCGCTTTTTGTCCAGTTTGTGTTGCTTTGATCAAACCAGTGTATGGTTCTTACTGGGTATAAACCACTAGCATTACAGTACAGATCAGCATGTTCGCCATTCACTATCTTTTCCGGCACAGAGGTTATGACTGGGTTGCTGTATTTGCCTAAAAAAAGAACATGTTAAAATTCTTGTTAAAAGATCACAGGCACTTTGTATTAGTGAGATAATGTGAACAAGAGGACATTTTTCTCTTACCTGTGACATTGATTGTGAATTTAACTTTATCAATGCCTCTGTTGGTCTGAATGAAATACGTATATTCAGCTTCATCTGAGATTGCGGTGTTACGAAGCTGTAACGATGGCCTGTTTTCAACTTTAAATCGAGAGTCTCCTGTCACTTTGTTCACATATGGTTGAAAAGTGAAACAGGGTTTATTCTCTCCACTCCTAGTTAAAACCACTGTGTCAATATTGATAGGCTTAGAATCAGTGAGGGACTCGATACTGCAGGAGATTTGAGTGGTCTGACCAATGACTCCTACTGCAGGCTGACATTTCAGTTTAATCAGACCTGTTGAACAAAAGAAAAAACACATATGAATATAACTGATAAACACACCAGAAATGTACCATCACACAGGGCAAAAGGAGTGCATTAATCAGAAAAGCAACCAAGAGGCCAAGAGTAACTCTACACATGATGCAACCACCACCATGCTTCTCAGTGAGGATGGTGTTCTCAGGATGATGAACAGTGATTGGTTACTGCTTCTTATTAAGTCTCATCAGCCAGATAACTATTTTTCACGTGTGTTCTGAGACTCCAACATGGGATATATATATGGGATTTATACAGAATTTTAATGGCTTTCATCTCACCACTCTTTCATAAAGTCCAGCTGTGTGGAGTGTCCACGCTGTGAACACCACCTTCCATCTGAGCTGTGGATCTCTCCAGCTCCTACAGAGTTCTCTTTATCCTCTTGGATGACTAATCCCCCTTGTACCCGCTCACTTATGAGAGTTTATGTGGACAGTCCTCTCTAGGCAGAGCCGCAGTTATGCCGTATTCTTACTATTTTTTAATAATGGATGTAATTTTTCTCTACAGGATGTTAAAAGTTTAGAATTTTTTTTTATACCTTAATTCTGACTGATACTTTTCCAGAACTTTGTCCTGGACTTGTTTTGATCGCTCCTTGTTCTTGATGTGTGTTTAGTTATGTTCTATAACAAACTCTGTGTTCTTCTAGGAACAGGTGTATTTATATTGAGATGACATATGACACTGTAATTTTGTAATATTCTGTGTTTTTAATGCTGTTTTGGTTTCATTTTGTCACAACACAATAGAAAAGAGTGAACACTTCCTGAAGTGTTTTTAACCTCAAGAAAACGCACAAAACTTTTTCCCTCAATGGATATAACACAATCTTTACCAACATGCCAATTTAGATGATGCAAAATTCTTGTATATAAATAAATTAGCTGCTATTTTGTAAAGTATGATGCAGAATCTGCCGTAGTTCTTCTGGAGATTATGCTTTGTTTTTTATTGCAGCTTATCCCTGACAGCCAGCATTTAATTTTTTTGTCAGAAAAGTGGTCCATTGAATAATATATTAACTTCTTTACTGACACAAGAACATTTTCCCTAAAATTTATTTTAAAAAAAAATAAACATCTAAACCAAAATTAGGATTAAACATTAGGGTGTGTATGATTTTTACACAGTACTGTATATTACCTGGGATTACTGCTATTGCTCATTTTATAATATGTAACATACAGCATAATCTTTCCAAAAGCAGGAAGACGCATTAAAAAACACTGGCGTGACGGCTTCATATGGGATGAAAGGGGTGGGGGGTCAGCCTGTCAGTGCTCAAACACACCTCCAAGACGACCACTGCATTGCTAAAGAAGCTGAGGGTGAAGGTGATGGACTAAACCCTATTGAGCATCTGTGGGGCATCCTGAAACGGAAAGTGGAGGAGCACAAGGTCTCTAACATCCACCAGCTCCGTGATGTCATCATGGAGGAGTGGAAGAGGAATCCAGTGGCAACCTGTGAAGCTCTGGTGAACTCCATGCCCAAGAGGGTTAAGGCAGTGCTGGAAAATAATGGTGGCCACACAAAATATTGACAGTTTGGGCCCAATTTGGACATTTTCACTTAGGGGAGTACTCACTTTTGTTGCCAGCAGTTTAGACATTAATGGCTGTGTGTTGAGTTATTTTGAGGGGACATACATATATATATATATATATATATATATATATATATATATATATATATATATATATATATATATATATATATATATATATATATATATATATGCATGCATTAATTTTTATAGATGCACAAAAAGCACTGACTTAAACTACAGTCCAAAATGAATAATATATATTCTGGTGTGTGTCTGTGTGTATTGGGTTCTTTTCTGTTTTGGACAAACAGTTGTGTAAAGTTTTAAGTTTTAGTCTGAAGTTTATACTTGTAACACTCAGTCTGTGGATTATATTTTAAATAAACAATACAAATGGTACTGAAAGTCGCACCCCCCCCATCCGATTAATCGGAAAAAAAAAATAATAATCTGCCAACTAATCAATTATGAAAATAATCGTTAGTTGAAGCCCTAATCTGGAGTAATATTTCACTTACTCTCAGCAGACTTTCCAACCCGTACAGATGACAACATCAACACAAAGAACAGGAGAGTCGCTGAAGCCATGTTTCCATGCTAAAGCAAGAGGATTTTTACATCATTGTGATCAGGCTGAAGAGAAAGGGGGGAAAAAGAGGAGAAAAAAAATGATATTTCCCCAATCTCAGGGACAGAGCAGAAAGATCACCACAAAACATTATGCAAATCATAAGGACATGACAGACCATGTGTGCTGTGTTTAAGATTTATGAAATCTGGGTTTGATATCAGTTATATGCTGCAATACAGCATCTCTTAAGTTTTGTTGAATCTCAAATTCTGTGTTTGTGAGACAGAAAATTATCATTTACTCAAAATTCATCCAGAAAGCTGAGTCACTGAACCATCAGGAGAGGGATTCTTAAAAAGTACATGAATAAGTAAATAAATAAGTAAATAAATAAATAAATAAATAAATCTCTCCTCTCTCACATATACTCCCATCAGCCATAAAACAGGAGCGGATTTCATTTTTAAACTCCTGAGCATGGGGCAGTCTCCTCCATGATTCCTGCCCAGTGACTTTATATCTAACACGACATCATGGTGCCAGTCACTCCCATGAAGCCTTTGTTGGGTTGTTTGTATAAAGAGTCGCCATCTCGTGGAACTTGGAGTCAGCGCATGCGCAGTAGATAGGGCTGGGTGGACAGTGGCTCCGCCTCTCACAAAAGTACGAATAAAATCATGATTTCTGAAACTTTTGTAAGTCCAGCGGAAATGTTTAGCTCGGTTTGTTTTACGCAAACATTTAAACACAACTTTACTACAGATTAATGAACGAGGTACATTGTTCTTGCCAGAATAGTGCAATAATAACTCTATGGAGCTAAATGACGCAGTTTATATTAGCAACGAGCTACGGAAGTAGCAACAAGTTAGTCTAGAACTTACAGCATTAAGTTCTGGCTTGGAAAATGTCTCCTATGGTTTCTCAGTACAGCTGCTACAGAACGATGTAGAGAACAGCAGCACTGTAAACCCGGATTCACAGCTGGTTCTGCTGCACCAGACCCAACACAAGGACCAACGACCATGACTTCCTTACCTCCTTCATCTACCTTTACTGCTACTAAAGTGTCTAAACCAAGCGTACAGAACACGTACCTGACGTGTAGCACTGAAGTGAGATTTATCAGTACACACTGAACTGCAGAGGTTCTAACAAACTTCTCCTGTGGGTTTGTTCTGATTTGGGACTGCTGTGGGACTGTCCTGTAACCCGACACTTCTCAAATTACAACCCAAACATTCAGACAAGGAAATGATGCAACAGCAGCCACTTCTAATCCAAAATAAAAATAGAAAGAAAGTACAATAAAAATAAAGTATAGATTTTAGAAAAGCAAGTAGTAAGTAGAATTATAAGTGCTGGATATGCAGTGTTGTCTGGTTGTTCTGGTGTAAGTGTGTATGCTTTTCTGTGTTTTCTAACGGTCAGAGTCAGTATACACACACAGGCAGTATAGTATACACAGACTGAGTACACACACAGACATACACTGTATTCTGTATTTTATTCTATGAATTTCATCAGTAGTGTTTCTGTTTGGCTGTATGGTTGAATGTACATTATTTGTTTCTATCTGTTTATTGCTGCAGTTATTTTATTATTTGTTCCCAAAGTCTGTATCCAAGCTTCAGCAATACAAATGTTAATATCTGTCATGCCAATAAAGCCACCCTTGAACTGAATTTAAATTGAACTGAGTAAATGGGAGAAGTCCCACACAGCAATTGTGTGATCTTTTTTTTCATGGGTCTTGCCTGTTCATTTGTTTAGTACTATATTTATAAATAACTGATTTGTTTGGTTTATTTTTCCCCAGTAATTGTTTCCTAACTGTATAAAAACATAGTTCTGTGATCTTTGATTTACCATTTAGCTGGAAAATAATTTCATAAAACAACTTCATATAATTTCCCAATTTACTCTCTCTGTAATATCAATAACATCTCTTCAAACAGTCAAAGGAACAATGAATTTATAAGATTTTGGTTATTATAATATGTATTACAGTACAGCATAGCACAGTATAATCTACTCATAAAAAAAGTTATTTTAGTCTAGAATAGCACAGTTAATCTGCACAAAAACAGTTCTAGATTAATTTTAATGTGTATTATAGCAAAGCATAGTATAGTATAATGTTGTATAGTATAGTCTAGTTCAGGAGTTGTTTCTTGTCTCCTGTAAAAAGTTCACTCTGTTGAAAGCTTAGATGAGATGTAAAATCTGAAGGCTGTCAGAATGAAGGTGATTTCCTTCCCAGTGATGAACATAACATTAATGACGTCACTGTTAACACTGCTAGTTGTTACAGCAACAACGAAGAGAGGAACTTTAGAACCCCACAGACTTCATGTTCTGCTTTAAATATGTGCTGAATGTGTTATTGATGTGCACTAGAGATTATTAAAGTATTATATTATTATAGGGTATAAACAGCATACCGTACTAGTATATTCTATATTATGTAGTATAGTACCATACAGTATAGTTCATCTACTTATAAAACGGTGACTCACTGCAATCTGTTATTATTATGTTGTATATATAGTACAGTTCAGAGGTTCTCAAACTTTTTTAACTAATGCCCCCCCCAAGCCTCCCCTATCATGTGACAAGACCCCCCCCACACACACACACACACAAACACACAAATTGGAGGAGATCAGGTATAATGATTATCTGTTCTGTATAAAATCTATCTATATATAACCTAATCTATAATCTTACATTCTAAAAACATTCACATACGAATGAGGCAAATTGGGAGGAAGGACGCATCTCGTTATCCATGACACTGTTAAATCAATCAGTGGGACATCTGCGCTTGCTTCTTTTTTTACAAAGAAGCGCAATTTGCGGTTCACTGTTGAATAGCGCAAGCCTTGATGTCATCCTCCACCTGGAGCCGATTTCGGTACTTGGTTTTCAAGGCAGTCAACTTTGTAACCCGGCCTCGCACAGATAAATTGAGGCGAATTGAAGAAGTAGTTTCAGGGCTGCATCAGACAACTGAGGATTCAGTCATCACACTTAACTATACTAAAAGCGACTCATGTAAACACCTTAATCACATTATTATCTTACTCAGAGTAAGGTCAATAATTAGATTCCTGCTGTCCATGTAAACCTAGTCATAGACGTGTCGCAATCTGGTGTCGCTCTTTAATTACACTAAGTGCTCCTCCATGTCAACTGAAAGGTCTTTTCCTGGGCAACTGAAGGGATCTCTGACCAAGCAAATGAACTGAAATCCTCACTGAAATAACCTCCGAATTTTTGTTTCAGTCCTTCAGCATGTTGAGCGACTGTGTTAATCAAAGGAGAGACATCTATCCCTGTCTCTTGCACACAGTCAGTGAAGTTGAAGTTTGCACGGCCTGCTTTAAAACTGACTCCAGAGACTCACGCATTTTCTTTGATGTGAGAGATTCGCGATGAATCATACGGTGGCTAAATGCTGGACACGAGTGACCAGACCGTTAACCCTCCCAGTCATTGCACGAGCCCCGTTCGTGCAAATCCCAACACATTTACCCCATGACATGCCTGCATCTCGTTTATACCCACCCAGAACTTCAAACAATGCCTCGCCAGTTGTGTGTGCTGGAAGAGACCCACAGAAAAGGATGTCCTCCTCAATATTACAATTTTTATTATATCTGACATAGGTAAGTAACTGTGCAAACCCTGCAACATCAGTTGTGTCATCAAGCTGCAGGGCATAGTACTGACTTTACATGATGTTAGCTAGCAATTGTTCCTTAACGTCGCTTGCCATGTCAGATATGCGGCGGTTAACGGTGTGGTTAGAAAGGGGGATGTCACCAATCTGCTGTGCGAAATTCTCTCCAAACATGACTTGACAGATATCTTTGGCAGCAGGTAAGATTAGCGCCTCGGCAATAGTGTGAGGTATTCCTGATTTAGGAACTCGTTGCGAGACATGGTAGGACGCTTCTAGACACCTGTTAGACACTACTGTGTGTTTGCTGGTGTTGTGTTTCTGTTGTGCAAGGCAAGATAACTTTAATTTGAAAAAATCTAAGGGTTTGTCTTTGAGTGTCGGGTGTTTGGTTTCTAAATGGCGCTTCAAATTGCATGGCTTCATGCTATCATTTGCCAGCAAATCTGCGCATATAACACACCTGGGCAGCGGTTCAGCATCTGTCCCAGCCACCGTAAGGCCAAACTGAAGATAGCTCATGTCATACTTTCGTCTTTTACACTGCTTAGGGGTTGGTGCTGACGACGCATCGTCGCCACAACTGCTTTTGGGACGTGTGATGAATTTATCCATAA
Organism: Ictalurus furcatus; assembly: GCF_023375685.1. NCBI lineage: Eukaryota > Metazoa > Chordata > Actinopteri > Siluriformes > Ictaluridae > Ictalurus > Ictalurus furcatus. Next base: position 12,823,184 of record NC_071266.1, read on the forward strand.
ACATTGACCAATATGGAGTCCGGTCGGCTGGTAGTCAGTGACTGCGTTTACATGGACAACAATAATCCACTCTTAATCTAATTAAGACCATAATTTGATTAAGAAACTACCATGTAAACAGCAACCTTAATCTAATTATGGTCATAATCTAATTAAGATCTAATCGAATAAAGACAGGTGGATTACTCCTGTTTTAATTGTATTATGGACGTGCATTACAGACATGTAAACACCTTAATCACATTATGAACGTCGTGTGAGCATTTTCACCGCATTTTGCGACAGGACACGATCACACACGACAGTTTTACGGCGAACAAGAGAGTTCGGCTGTGTCCCAAACTGCATACTTGCCTACTATAGGCCTGTAGTGGGGAAAAGTACATGCATCTCGGCTACTATACAGTAGGTAAGTATGCGATTTGAGACGCAGCCCACGGCTTCAAGCAGTCATCTATTTGCACGTATAGCATGACTAATAATTAACCGCACTTGAAGCGTTCGCAAAAAAATTAAATAAAAACACCCAAAACTGTATACGGTACCATAACGAAGACCAACTGTATGTCGATACGTGAAATTCTGGAGGGACGTCGGACTGCGTGGCGCGGTGACGTAATGACGCGGGCTCTTAATCTGATTATGATCAATAACATGTAAAACGGGAAAATGACAGGAGTATTCTAAAAGCGACTCATGTAAACACCGTAATCACATTATTACCTTACTTAGATTAAGGTCAATAATTAGATTATTGCAGTCCATGTAAACGTCTTCACTGACCTTTTGAAACGTGTCTGCAGTGTGAGTGAGTAATAAGTGCATGACAAGAATAAATGGTCAAATTCAGAACAAAGTAGAAGCTGATAAGTGATTGGTCCATGGCAACACAGCGTGCACATGCGCAGCTCATTCATGTCTATGTCAGCTGCCGTGTGATCACCGGGATGTGCTGCTCCGGCTCTCAGACTCTCACTGAACAGAGCAGATGCAGAGACAGAGAGGTGTGAGTGCAGAGGTAAAGCAAGACCTCGCGCTTGTAGGACAGTACTGGCCAAATTTGGAAAGTTGCTAAGGTTCGTCCAAAAAGTCGCTAAAGGGGTCTGAAAAGTCGCCAAGTTGGAAGTACTGGTCTGCACCCACCCCGGTATAGTACCGCACAGTACAGTTCATCTATTTATAAAACGGCGACTCGCTACAATCTGTTATTATTACATGTTGTATAGTAGTTTATTATGAATATATGGGTTTTTTTTTTTTTTTACTCTGTGCATGTCCATCTATCCAAGTTCACCGGCACTTTCCTTATATGGTCACAGATTCCTGTCTTCCTCATTGTTTCCATGTTTATTCTGCGTGTTTGTCTGCGTTAATATTCAGTGTTGTTCTGTCTCTTGTCTTGGAACTAATGAACACTGTTCAAATGCACTCAGTGTTACTATGGTTACTGTGATATGTGGTTGTGTGATCCACTTTGACATTTTATAGACCTCCAACTCAATTCTGTTCAGTAAATATTTATTAATATTTTCTTTTTACATTGAGGAACTATACATAAACACACAAATAATCTGTAAAAAACAAAGAAACCCCAAAACCCTAGAACAGAGAGAGTAACATACACACAGCAGATGTTTAATGCGTTTAGTGTTAAGTGATATTAAAGTTTTAAAAAATAATTGAAAGTACATGCAGTGGTGTTTGAAAGTTTGTGAACCCTTTAAATGACAATGACGTGTTCATATTTTGCACACATAATTAAACACATTTAATCCATTTTGAAGTGACCATAACTGCAGGCCTCTACCTCATAAGGTGACATATTTTATAGTGAAGGGTATGTACACTCTAAAAACATGTTTAGGCTCAACAAAAAAAAAAATTAATGCAACAGTTTGCATCAATCATTTTGAGTTATGACAACTTCTAATGCAATTAATTTCAACCAACGAACTACATTGAGTTACAGAAATTACCTTTTTCTCTACAATCAAATGTATTTTCAATTAACACTTAATGAATAAAATGTATAATAAACATACATACATTATGTTAGAAACATTATAATAAAGTTTTTAAGTTGATTATTCGTAAAAATAAAAAAAAAATTAAGTTGTTCCAACTAGTTTTCTCACATTATTTAAAAGGAATTTAAGTGTTATGTACTTAATTACCATAGTTATGAACACAAGTTTTTAAGTTGACAATCATTTTAAAAAATTACGTTGCTCCAATGAGATTTTCTCCAGTAGAATGCATCCTTTTAAACCAGGAAAAATTACTAACTTTATGTTGTATAACAATAGTAACTAAAATCCAGTGTAATTTACAAGACAAATATACCTAACATCTCTGCAGGATTTATAGACATAAAAGCACTGAATGAAATGAGTAATATAGACAAAAAGAAACACTCTGCCTCTACTACTTTTATCCCTCTCATAGAACTATCAGTCCAAAACCTGCTAATTCTGGTCAAAGAGCAAACCGACTACAATGGAGCTAGAAGGCTATATATGTGAATGACAAAAGATTTTTCTTATAATGTGTCAATACATGAAATTAGATTACACAATGTAGTTGATGTTTACACAAATAAGCAGAAATTGAATCATGCTTTTCCTTCCTATAGCACAAATGAAAAGCCCTCTCTAGATGAGCAGATTTGTCAAATGAATCTTTATTGTTTTTATCCACTGCTGTGGTAAACTAAAGGGCAGATATTCAAATTACACTGCTAAATATGACTAGCATAAGCTACGTGTAGTAGTGCAAAATGGTCCATCAACTGTATTAGCAGGTGTAGCCTATACATGAGTCCACTATTGGTCATATCACAATTGAAAATATGCCCAAATTCATTGCTTTAGTAGAATTTATTTGTAAATGAAATTACTCACATTGAAATGTCCTTTGTATAGTATTTGTTCAGTTTACAGGTCCTCTAACACGGTCTTAACTGTCTGAATTTGTCCATGCATGTTAAATGGGTAGGGGAGGGGACTTGATATTAGTGACTTGAACTTATCAAGTCAATTTCATTAAGTTATTACAACTTAAATTTTGTTTTAAATTAATTAATGCAGAAATTTGTTTTAAATTACACACAATATTAAGTTGATGTAATTATCAACATTATTATGTCAACACAACTGATAAAAATAATGTTTTACATCTTTAAATATTTCATTAAATCAATAAATTTGAATTTTTATTTTGCGACCACACATTTAATTAAGTTGTGCACTGTTAGCTGAGATTTTATATCTACTTAACAATTTAATAACAACATACTTCAATTATTTGTTATAAGTTTGAGTGCATTACTAAAAAAAAATAAGTAGATTGTACTAATTTGTAGACATATTTCAATGTATGAATAATTTTAATTAAATGGATTAAAATGATTAAGTTTTTGTCCTGACCACGCCTTCCCACTGGTTAGCTGTTGCAGAGTCAAGGGAAGCCATTTTTTCTTGTGGTTGCAAGTGAATTCGAGGAGCTGTTGATGAGTGGTTAGAAGGTATGTTTTAGCCAGTTTTTATTGTTTCTATTTTCCAATGAGAGGCTGTTTGTGAGTAATAAAAAATATAGTTTGAAACAATTTTGGACATTTCTCCCACTTGAACTTGAACCAGGTGATTTCAGGGGATATTTTGAAACCATTTTGGATGTTTTCACCCGCTTGAACCCTGCCAGGTGAATTAGGCGGACATTTTTTTGTCTGTTAATTTTTATTGGGGTTTTTTTTCCCCAATCGAGGTGCTGTTTGTGAGTAGTAAAAAAACAAAACAACTAGCTTTAACTAGCTCGTTTTTCACTCGCGCGCAGTGGACACGATCCCACTTGAACTCGCCGCCATTTTTTCATCTGTTCATTTTTTTCATTTTTTTCATTTTTTTCAAACATTGTTTTAAACATTTTGGACATTTTCTCCCGGCGAGTTCAACAGACATTTTTTGTCAATCTGTTTCTTTCTCTGTTGGGATGTAACTGACAAGAACTCATACAGTCAAACTCCAGTGGGGGATCCTCCATCCATCCTCTACTGCTTACTCCTTTCTCAGGGTGGCAGAGAACCTGGAGCCTCTCCCAAGGCACGGTATACCTTGCCAGTCCATCGCAGGGCACAATCACATACAAACTCACACACCCATACACTATGGACACACCAATCAGCCTACCATGCATGTCATTGGACATGGAAACCCCCACAGCACGGGGATACGTGCATACGTGCAAACTCCGCACACACGGCCCTGGCGGGACTCGAACCCCGGACCCTGGAGGTGTGAAGCGAATGTGTTAACCACTAAGCCAACGTGCGCCTTAGTGGGGGATCCTCTGCTTCGAATCAGAAAGTCCTCAGCTAAACCCATTCAAAATGAGCATCGTCTTGGAAGGGAGTTTGGTGATAGATGAACTGGCTGACCTGTCTCAGACCTTCTGTGTTCTTTTCGGACTGATTTATGCCCTGTACTTGAACTATGCTAAGTGTATGAAAAACAGTTTCCACTTTATTTAGCAGGTAATGCTCAACCTGGAAGGTAAGCTGGCAACCAAAATTCAATCTTTGAAAAATCAGCTAACAGTAAAACGGGCCTCCCAATTGTTATACAACTGTTCCATTAGCAAGTGGTTCATTTGTACTGTTGAAGTGCATCTTTTATGATATTGGCACTGATTTTGTGGTTTGATTCAATTCTTATTTGCAATGTGCCTATTTTATAGAAATTAGAAATTAATTTTATTTATATATACAGTGGTACAATGCTGATGTCTAGTGAACATTTCATTTGAATAGCCTCATTGGAAATATATTTACTGAAACAAATGTTGATGCGTCTAATACTTATTTTCCTCAGTGTGTGTGTGTGTGTGTGTGTGTGTGTGTGTGTGTGTGTGTATAATAATTTTTTTCAGCTACAATGCCAAAAAGAGAAACTTTGTAATGTTGCACTTTTAGAATAACATCTTTACAGACAAGTTTCCTCACACTGATAGTTCAGAAGTCCACATCTTTAGGAAGTAGAATTTGGCAAATAATTTCACAGAATTTTCTTGACTGTGTGTATAGTATTTTCAAATTAAAATATTTCAGTTGAAATAGAAAGAAAAATTACTTTTGGTACTTGCTTGCTTTTTTATATAATTTAATTAATTTAAAGTTTACTTAATTTAATTTAAGAAACCAAGTTGAGTAATTGGACAGATCAGTCGATATTACAAATGATTTTGAGTTAAATCAACTTGGAATTTAGTGCATTGAACTTAAAAATAATTGTTGGAAGGGCTGGAATGTTTAAGTTAAGTTCACTTATGTTATCGAGTAAACATTACTTAATTTTTTAAGGCAACCACTTTCCTCAAATTTTTAAGTACAATCAACTTATCAATGTTTACAGTGTGGTAATAGTCCCCTGAATTACTTTTTAAGGTGTAGGCTTCCTAACTTCAGAATGTTACACCAGCTGACTGTAATATCCTTCTTGTCCAGAAAGGGTCTCATTCTCTGGAGTTCTAGTTCAGGTAGCCTAACTCAGTGGTTCCCAAACTTTTCCAGGGCAAGGCCCCCCAAATGGTATTAACATTTAACCGAGGCCCCCCTTTTGCAAGATATCTTTAAAACACATTAAAAATACAGACTTCTGAATATATATCCCTTTGTTTATTAATAATTACATCTTTATATTACATAAGGAATTGATTGTGATTGTGTGTGTGTGGTTGTCTGAGAGTGAGAATTTATTTTTCACACCAAATTGTTGAGGCCCCCCGGGCGCCCCCTGGCGGCCCCCACTTTGAAAACCACTGGCCTAACTACATTACTGACACACCTGAAGCACTTTATTCACCCATTACAGCTCTCGTTATTTTGTAGTATTCAGATTCACGGTTCTACTCGGTTCTGTATGATCTCGATGCCTTTGTCTCTGCACTGAGTTTTGGGGTTAGGTATTAAACTTTGGCTTTCGCCTGTGGAACATTTTGGTGTTTGAGATTAGGGATTAGTGTGTGATAAACCTATAAAAGTAAAGGCACATCACTGATCCTGAGAGTCGGGGACAGACAATTTTAAAGGACACTTAAGTGAAAAAATAAATCGGTTCATCTAAAGACCCAAAGACATTTGTTTTCTGAAGTTCGTTGTTTTAGCATTGTACAGCTAATGTAGAGAACAAGTAATGGAAGTCTACCTCACCCTAAATCTTAATAAAACAATGTGGGAAGTGCTATTAAAGGAATTTAATCAATGATTATGTCTTTTCTTCCTCTTATAACACAGCAGTTCGATGATTATAATTTTGTATTTGTTAAAGAACGTCTTTATATGTTTTCCATCTTTTTATCATTACAAATAATGTTGTAAAGCTTCTGTAAAACAAGTTTATTACTTATTATTAGTGAGTTATTGTGTTTTTAAATATAATTTTAAAAATTCCTGCACTAAAAATAAACCCTTGTCAACTTCAGAGATGTAAAATGCATGTCGGGAAAGTCAATAATCAAAAATTCCTAAATAAAAATCAGCACTTGTGTGGCAGAACATCAGCGCTCAGGATCAGGATGGAACTTCAGACTGTGAGACACAGATACATGCTCTTAACATCCTGACTTATCATGACATTTAAGGACTTTCCACAGTCCCCACAGCCTGGCCCTTTAGTTACACATTTAAAATCACACTCAGGGTCACATGGCACTGAACACAAACTCGTTCGTTGAGTCAGTAATGGAGAAAGAATCCATTTTGTACAATGTCCTGATCCACTCAGGATCAGGACTGAACCTCCACCTTTGGAGCTGTGAGACACGGATACTAGCTCTTAACATCCTGGCTTATTATTTACCCAAGAGAATAATAAAAAATGTGAGTAGAATTAACTAGCTGACAGATCCCGGAAACTAGATTGTTATTGTTATATAAAAAGATTTGTTATTGGTGAATTCAGCACACTCAGACACGCTAGATAATTATGACAGATAATTTTGTGAAAATAAAAATAGAGTGAAAGACAAATTATACACATATAACTGCATTAAATATACAATTATCTTTCACTTTTCTCTTTTGTCAGACTGGCTGATTTCTTTTTTTAAATGTCCCACCAGCCTGGGACTTAACACAATCAGGAACTTTCCCCTAAATGCCTGGCCTTTTATCTTAACTCATTTAAAATCACATGGGACTGAACACAAACTCATTCATTGAGTCAGTAATGGAGAAAGAATCCATTTTGTAGAATGTCCTGATGGCTGTGTCTGTTAAATTACCATCATGTGATTAAATATTTACAGGGTAATTAATAATCAGACATTACACTGCGATCTTCTCTTCAGCATCAGCTGCTTTCTTATAAACAGGTTCATTCAGGGCTGAAAAACAAACAATAAGAAAAAGCTTTACAAATCACATATCACATTACAGTAATAATATTCTACAGTACAATCATATAATAATAATACAATACACTATATCTGATCTTTGTGTGTGTATTGTGTGTGTGTGTATATATATATATATATATATATATATATATATATATATATATATATATATAGTATTACATACAGCTCAGATGATATTTGTGTGTATAAATGTGTAATATTTATACAGTATAAGTAGTTTGTTTATGATTATTGTTATTAGAGTATATTATATAGTTATATAGTGTACATAATATTAGTATAATATAGAATAAAACAGAATTAATAGTTACTTATATTACTATTTCTATGTTACTGGAGCATATTATAGATTGCATGTAATATTTCTATAGTATAATATTATTATAGTTTATTATACACTGGATGTAATATTACTATATTATTAGTAGGAGTCTGACCTAATATTAAAATAACTATTATTACTAAATAGTATAGTATTGTATTAATACTACAGTATATTATTAATATAGTGTTAGTAGGTACTAATATTACTATAGTATAATACACTGTGATTATAGCGTATGATTAAATGATACACTTTCTAGTTGATATTTCATCTCTACAAACTTCTAATGTAATAAAATTAAATCACCATTTAGTATAGTGAAAAAATAGCATTATGTGACACGTACATTCTATTATTATTACGTATAATACAGTACATTATTTTTATGATTTTTTTTTAGACTTCCTGTTGAGCTCAAAGCAACAAACTAAAAGCAGATGAGAGTGGTACCTGGGTATAAAAAATAACGTAAAAACGCGGCCACAGGAGAATTACACTATCTCACAAAAGTGAGTACACTCCTCACATTTTTGTAAATATTTGATTATATCTTTTCATGTGACAACACTGAAGAAATGACACTTTGCTACAATGTAAAATAGTGAGTGTACAGCTTGTGTAACAGTGTAAATTTGCTGTCCCCTCAAAACAACTCAACACACAGCCATTAATGTCTAAACCACTGGCAACAAAAGTGAGTACACCCCTAAGTGAAAATGTCCAAATTGGGCCCAATTAGCCATTTTCCCTCCCCGGTGTCATGTGACTTATTAGTGTTACATGGTCTCAGGTGTGAATGGGGAACAGGTGTGTTAAATTTGGTGTCATCGCTCTCACATTCCCTCATACTGGTCACTGGAAGTTCAACATGGCACCTCAGGGCAAAGAACTCTCTGAGGATCTGAAAAAAAGAATTGTTGCTCTACATAAAGATGGCCTAGGCTATAAGAAGATTGCCAAGACCCTGACACTGAGCTGCAGCACGGTGGCCAAGATCATACAGCAGGTTAACAGGACAGGTTCCACTCAGAACAGGCCTCGCCATGGTCGACCAAAGAAGTTGAGTTCACGTGCTCAGCGTCATATCCAGAGGTTGTCTTTGGGAAATAGACGTATGAGTGCTGCCAGCATTGCTGCAGAGGTTGAAGGGATGGGGGGGGGTCAGCGCTCAGACCATACGCCGCACACTGCATCAAATTGGTCTGCATGGCTGTCGTCCCAGAAGGAAGCCTCTTCTAAAGATGATTCACAAGAAAGCCTGCAAACAGTTTGCTGAAGACAAGCAGACTAAGGACATGGATTACTGGAACCATGTCCTGTGATCTGATGAGACCAAGATAAACTTATTTGGTTCAGATGGTGTCAAGTGTGTGTGGCGGCAACCAGGTGAGGAGTACAAAGACAAGTGTGTCTTGCCTACAGTCAAGCCTGGTGGTGGGAATGTCATGGTCTGGGGCTGCATGAGTGCTGCTGGCACTGGGGAGCTACAGTTCATTGAGGGAACCATGAATGACAACATGTGCTGTGACGTACTGAAGCAGACCATGATCCCCTCCCTTCGGAGACTGGGCCGCAGGGCAGTATTCCAGCATGATAATGACCCCAAACACACCTCCAAGACGACCACTGCCTTGCTAAAGAAGCTGAGGGTGAAGGTGATGGACTGGCCAAGCATGTCTCCAGACTTAAACCCTATTGAGCATCTGTGGGGCATCTTCAAATGGAAGGTGGAGGAGCACAAGGTCTCTAACATCCACCAGCTTCGTGATGTCGTCATGGAGGAGTGGAAGAGGACTCCAGTGGCAACCTGTGAAGCTCTGGTGAACTCCATTCCCAAGAGGGTTAAGGCAGTACTAGAAAATAATGGTGGCCACACAAAATATTGACAGTTTGGGCCCAATTTGGACATTTTCACTTAGGGGTGTATTCACTTTTGTTGCCAGCAGTTTAGACATTAATGGCTGTGTGTTGAGTTATTTCGAGGGGACAGCAAATTTACACTGTTATACAAGCTGTACACTCACTACTTTACATTGTAGCAAAGTGTCATTTCTTCAGTGTTGTCACATTAAAAGATATAATCAAATATTTACAAAAATGTGAGGGGTGTACTCACTTTTGTGAGATACTGTATAAGCTCAAACCCATGAAGCTGAGCATTCGACCTCAAATTGATGCCTCAAATATTTTTACAGTCTATTCTTATTTGATATCAATTTATTTAAACTCAGCTTGTATCTGATTATTAAGCTGTGATATTAGAGGAGAGATAACTGTCACTTTCGTTAAATAAACCAGAGCCAAACTCAGGAACTCCCTGATCTGCATCATATCACAAATCACATCCTGTCATGTTCACTCTGTAATCATGTTCATGCTCAGGTAATAGTGTGTGTCAGGTGTGTGTCTAAGATTCTTTCTAGTAATAGTGTAACATTAGGAACATGAACATTACCTTCTCCCTCTTCTGCATATGTGGGTTCTGTGGAAAAACAGTGTTTTTGTGAAATATTGGTATTTTCTCATAAGCTATATGCCAAACAGAGTATTCATTTATTCAGAGCCAAGCAGCAGCTACACCATAAACAAATCTGAATAGTGGACATACCTGAAATGTGGAAAGATCTTAGCGCTGTGAAAAAAAACACAATTATCTTTTATTAATTATCTATTAGACATCTAAATACAATTGACCTGAAGCCCAGGATCAAGCCTGGACTTGTTTTAGTGATTTTAGTGCAAAGGGTGTTATTATCATCTAAATAATAATGAATCATCAGTAATAATAGAAATTAGGGGCGTAATGATCCAGCTATTTGAATCAATGCATCAATTTAAAAGGCAACAGCTGAAATGAAGCACTGCAACAATCATAAATAAATGATAATTGATTATAAATCAATTACTATGGAAAAAGTACAAACAGGTGGTGTGTAAATCAATAATTCGTAATAATTTTATAGGCTATCAAGATGATTTACCGGCAACTCTTCTCATTCAAAAATTAACGGTAGGCCTCGCACAGATTTTGAACAAAATTTGTCACTTGCGCATCAAATGAAGGCTACTAAATCAAATCCTATCATATCATACTGAGTTTCCACAGTAACCTTCTGGCCACAACACCAAACTACAAAGGTTTCTGGGGTTTGCCAATTTCTATCAGCAATTCATCTGAGGTTTCAGCACTGTTGCAGCTCCTGTGACATCTCTCCTGAAAGGGCAGCTCAAAAAATGCAACTAGACAGAGAAAGCCACTCTGGTCTTCAGCAAACAAAGAGTGGTTCCCATCCAACACCCTCCTGATCACTGGGATATCATGGTGGATGCCAATCAAGCTCAAGAGGGAAATTACAATACCTCCAGAAAATCCTTCTGAAAGACTATACATACCATCTGACTTGAAGGAAACTGTAATTCAGTGGGTTCACACCTGGCTCCTAGAAGTTTGGTGGAAAATTTTTATATTTCAATGTTTAAAGTTTTAAGGTTTGTTCTGTCTAAGCCCAAACTACAAGGCAATTTCTTTCAGGTCTCCTTGAGCCATTACCCATTCCACACCAATAATGCTCTGACATCTCCAGTGATTTCATCACTGACCTCCCAAACTCTCAAAGTAACAACATTATACTATCTGCAATCGACAGGCTCTCCAAGTGTTTATTTCCCGTATCTCTCCCCAAACTTTCCACTGCCAAGGAATAGAGACAGCTGGGATCATCTTCAAGTGTTCCAGTATTATGGGCTTTCTGAAGACAATCTTGTGCCTAATCTCTGATCAGGGAGTTCAGTTGACGTCCTGGGTATGGGAAGCCGTTTGTTCTTGACTAAACATCAATATGCTCAAACCAGATGACTGGGAGGGTCCTAAGAACATACTGCTTCAACCACCAAAATAACTTTGGTTAGGTGGGATTTTGAACACTCTTCCTCAGTTTTCAACATAATTACCCGATTGAAATGTATATAAGGCACACTGACACACGTGTGCAAAATAAAATAACAATAACTACAACCCAATTCCAAAAAAAAATGGGACACTGTAAAATGTAAATAAAAACAGAATGCAATGATTTACAAATTTCACAAACCCATATGTTATTCACAATAGAACATAGAAAACACATCAAATGTTTAAACTGAGGTAAATGTACCATTTTAAGGAAAAAATAAGGTAATTATGAATTTGAAGGCCGTAACATGTCTCAAAAAAGTTGGGACGGGGCAACAAAAGGCTGGAAAAGTAAGTGTTACTAAAAAGAAACAGCTGGAGGTTAATTGGCAACAGGTCAGTAACATGATTGGGTATAAAAAGATTATTTTAGAGAAGCAGGGTCTCTCAGAAGTACAGATGGGAAGAGGTTCACCAATCTGCAAAAAACTGCGTCTACAATTTATGGAACAATTTCAGAATAAATGTTCCTTAACGTAAAATTGTGAAGACTATTAATATCTCATCATCTACAGTATCATCAAAAGATTCTGAGAATCTGGAGAAATCTCTGTGAGCAAGGGACAAGGGTGAAAATCAATACTGCATGCCCGTGATCTTCGGGCCCTCAGGCGGAACTGCATTAAAAACAGACATGATTCTGTAATGGGAATCACTGCATGGGCTCAGAAACACCTCCAGAACTCATTGTCGCCGTGCCATCCACAAATGCTGGTTAAAGCTCTATCATGCAAAGAAGAAGCCATATGTGAACATGATCCAGAAACGCTGCCATCTTCTCTGGGCCAAAGCTCATTTAACATGGACTGAGGCAAAGTGGAAAACTGTTCTGTGGTCAGACGATTCGAATGTGAAATTCTTTCTGGAAACGATGGACGCAGCATCCTCTAAACTAAAGAGGTCTAAAGAGGAGAGGGACCTTCTGGCTTTTTATCAGTGCTCAGTTCAAAGGCCTGCATCTCGGATGGTATGGGGGTGCATTAGTGCCTATGGAATGGACAGCTTGTACATCTGGAAAGGCCTCATCAATGCTGAAAGGTATATACAGATTTTAGAGCAACATATGCTTCCATCCAGATTCCATCCCATCTTTACTTCTGAGAGACTCTGTTTCTCTAAGAAACTCTTTTTTATACCCAATCATGTTACTGACCTGTTGCCAATTAACCTAATTAGTTGCAAAATGTTCCTCCAGCTGTTTCTTTGTAGTAACACTTACTTTTACAACATTTTGTTGCCTCCGTCCCAACTTTTTTTTAGATGTGTTGCGGCCATCAAATTCATCCATCCATCCATCTTCTACGGCTTACTCCTTTTCAGGGTCACGGGGAATCGGGAGCCTATCCCAGGAAGCATCGGGTACAAGGCAGGGTACACCTTGGACAAGGTGCCAATCCATTGCAGGGCACAATCACATACACACCCATTCATACACTACGGACACTTTAGACACACCAATCAGCCTACCATGCATGTCTTTGGACCGGGGGAGGAAACCGGAGTACCCGGAGGAAACCCCCACAGCACGGGGAGAACATGCAAACTCTGCACACACATGGCCCCGGCGGGACTCGAACCCCGGACCCTGGAGGTGTCAGGCTAACCACTAACGTGCTAACCACTAAGCCACCGTGCGCCCGCCATCAAATTCAAAATTACCTTATATTTTCCTTAAAATGGTACATTTCCTCAGTTTAAACATTTGATATGTTTTCTATGTTCTATTGTGAATAACATATGGGTTTATTAGATTTGCAAATCATTGCGTTCTGTTTTTATTTACATTTTACACAGTGTCCCAACTGTGTTTTGGAATTGGGTTGTAAAATCGATAAAAATAACAATAACTAAACTAAATAATGTCCGAATATTTATGGACCTGAATATATATTGAGAAGATATATTATAAAGTGAATCTCGGCTTTCCCTTTCAACCAAACACAGAAAACTGCTAACTTGTGATAAAAAAAAGTGGGATTGTGTAAAACATCTCTGCCTGAAAAGGCTACAGGTTAGATTTTGATTAGAGAATAGAGATTCATGTTGTGAATCCTTTCACACACCACTACATGGTGACTTTGTTGCTCTTGGTTCTCCTTAAGATTTTCTCTTAGTTTGGATTATGGAACTTTATCCATGTATTCAACTGTTCAAACATCTAAAAAAATTCTTCAGCCTTCACAGAATCCTGTGTTTATCTGTCCATTTTGCCTTTTTTTTCGGTAACTGAGCATCAGCGACTTATGAACATAGATTTTGATGGAGCAGGACAACATTTATAAGGACATTTATAAGAACAAAATTACGTCAAGAGTCTATAACACGTGATTCATGTTACAGGCTAATATCTAGCAAATTTTTTGTGGAACACATAATCGGCAGTTGAGCATTGACAAGACTCCATTGTCCAGCATACAGTCTTGGAGATTGTTTTGAGCGGTTTAGACATTCCCTCAATTGTTTCCTTCGACAGTGGTAGTGATCATTGGTCACTCAAAATAGTTAATTAGTATTTCAACAGAATTTTAAAAGGTATGAATTTGTGAACGACAAACGTTATAAAGATTAACATTTACTGAATGACTGAATGACAATGGATGAGCTGCCACTGTAACTGAGCACCTTTTCTCATCATGCTTGACTGGATTTACATGAATGAAAGTGAAATTAAAAGAGTGTTACTGCTTGGTTTGTTGTAGAAAAAGCTGTTGTGTTAACCATGTATACAAATCTTAATACACTATAATTAATTATATATTATATACATGATCACTACCATCATAATAATTATATTCTATTCACTACATACTTAACTGATAAACTTGACTATAAACTTTAGAGATCATTTTGTTGAAACACAGCTCATAATTTTTCTTTAGACTTTGTCTGTTTCTGCTTAATTACCAGTATATATTTATCATTCATTACCATTAATCATCTTCCTCTAGTGTTATTTATATGTAAATATTATAGTTTGTATTTCTTTGTATTTTAGCACACTTGTTTGTTTTCATTTTCCTATTTTTAAATGAACTTTATTACTTACGCTGAGCGCATCTTCGCTTGAACAGGAGAGCAACCAGAAGCCCGACAACGAGAGACCCGATAACTATCACACCAGCAATGCCGTTTCTCACCGTGCTGTCGCCAGCTGGGGAATTCACTGGGTTATCTTGGAGAGAGGGAGAGAAAGAGTTTTTGGAAAGGTTTTCAGAAATACTATTATGTTACCGTTACAATGTCCAGTAGTCAATCCAACACTATTTGCAGCCATGTGCTGAAACTAACCATTTTTTAGTCAAATTTATAAATATATAAACGTCTCCATATGGAAAACTTTACCATATCAACAATTTTGTTTTCTGTGATATGTAAACTTTTTTAATCTGTTAATGATTAAAATGCAACGTATGGTAAGGGCATTCTTATTCACAATGCAAAGCAGTCTAAAATCCCCTTATGTATGATAAGATCACTTTCTTCCCCTCCATGATACAGTGTAGGAACAAAATAAAGATAAGAATTCAAGCATAAGCGTATGCAATTAAAAAATATATTTAAAAAAAACATCACCAGCAGAGGTGTCAACATCTACGCTTTAGCCATAGCATTTGCATGATTTTTAGTATAATGCCTGTTCGTGTTTTAGCCTAAAACTGTGTAATTTTTAAAGCTATAGTACTTTCTACAGTTTAATGGTAGTAGGTAGTGATTAATACGGTGTAATTTCTATCACAGGGCTAAACTTCAGGATTGTACATCATATGATACAATTTCAATTCACAAGTCAATGATTCGATATCTGATGATACCACTGATATCTGCTACAATATGATATGATGATGATTTAGTAGCCTTCAATCGATACCTATGTGAGCTTTCTAGCCTAATAAACTATTTACACGTTTATTACAACCATTTACACGTTTATTAACAATTATTACAAAATATCAATTATTATTATCAGTTGTTCATCCATTTTAAAATTATAACCAATTTATAATATGCTGTAATATATTTATGCCTGTTGTATTGATTAATTTTATTCATTGCCATTTTAATCGATTAGTATTTAGTATCTAAACTTTGGCACATATTCTGTCGATAAACCAGATATAACACATCTACAGAGTCTCGGCACTGAGATCACCTTCATATTACCAATGCTTGAGTATCACACACTGAGACCATTACACAAAAAAAAGGAAGAGGAAATATCACTCATCCTTCTCAACCGTTGTTCCTAACCACCCCAGTGATGGTAATGGAATCAAAAAGAGTTTTATTTGGAAAAATAACAAGATATATCTCTTATCACTAAAACTGAAGTGATACAAATGGCCAGATGTTAAAGTCTGAGGTAAGGGCTGTCACTACTCAAAAACAGAATTCTGTAATTAAACAACAAAACAAAATACTTTGTGCTCGGTTTGTTAATCTTACATAAATATGAATGTCTTCATTTGGCGATTACAATTGGTTTGGTTGAGAGATTAGCACAGGGTGTCTTTGCTAAAGGTAGGTAAACTTATTGTGCAGTCAAATAAAAATTTATGCGATGTAGTGCATGAAGCTAAAATGAATGTTAAAGTTAATGTTTTAAAGTTATATTAGTGTTAATGTTAAAATTAATGTAATGTCTGTGTAATATAAATTTATATATGGATGTATATATAATTACCCTTTATCTCCAGAGTTGACATGCTCCCTCCTCTGTCTTCATATTTGTTGTTGAGGACGATGCACCTGAAAGGTGCCCAGAGTGTGTCGAACGTCTGGAAGCTCAGTTTGCTGGACAGAGTGAAGAGACTGTCATTTCCCTGAGTGCTTTGCAGTGTGGCGCTTTTTGTCCAGTTTGTGTTGCTTTGATCAAACCAGTGGATGGTTCCTGCTGGATATCCACCACTAGTGTTACAGTACAGATCAGCATGTTCACCATTCACTACATCTTCTGGCATGGAGTTCATAATCGGTTTGCGGTACTGGGCTAAAAAACATTAAAGAAGATTCTCATTAAAAGATCACGGGATCACATGCTAAGAAATACAAACAATCTCAGAAAGTCACAGAAATAATGGGGCAGTTTAGACTCTGTAGTATGAGATAATGTGAACAAGAGGACATTTTTCTCTTACCTGTGACATTGATGGTGAATTTTACTTCCTCATTACCCAGGTTGGTCCTGATGAAATACCAATATCCACCTTCATCTGAGATCGCGGTGTTATGAAGCTGTAACGATGGCCCGTTTTCAACTTTAAATCGAGAGTCTCCTGTCACTTTGTTCACATATGGTTGAAAAGTGAAACAGGGTTTATTCTCTCCACTCCTAGTTAAAACCACTGTGTTAATGCTGATAAGCTTAGAATCAGTGAGGAACTCGATACTGCAGGAGATGTGAGTGGTCTGACCGATGACTCCTACTGCAGGCTGGCATTTCAGTTTAAACAGACCTGTTGAACAAAAAAACAAAACAAATCTGATTTTTAAAAAACTGACAGTTCATTCATCAGAGAAGCAACCAAGAGGCCAAGGCTAGCCCTAACCCCTAACCCATTACCCCAGGACCTTTTGTATTATTGTAATTTTTTTGTTTTAGTCTTAACTTGAATTTTTTTTTTAAGTTTTTTTTTTTTAGGATTTTGGGTTTTTTTTAGGATTATTTTAGTATTTTTTTTTTGGATTTTGTTCCTCTGGTTTATAAATGTCTTTTTTTATGTATATATAAACCCAAATTCCTTTCAGTCATTCACATTCAACAATTTAACATCTGGAGTAATATTTCACTTACTCTCAGCAGACTTTCCAAAATGTACAGATGACAACATCAACACAAAGAACAGGAGAGTCGCTGAAGCCATGTTCCCATGCTAAATCCAGAGGATTTTTACATCATTGTGATCAGGCTGAAGAGAAAGGGGGGAAAAAAGAGGAGAAAAAAAATTTATTTCCCCAATCTCAGGGACAGAGCAGAAAGATCACCACAAAACATTATGCAAATCATAAGTACATGACAGACCATGTGTGCTGTGTTTAAGATTTCTGAAATCTGGGTTTGATATCAGTTATATGCTTCAATACAGCACCTCTTAAATTTTGTTGAATATCAAATTCTGTGTTTGTGAGACAGAAAATTATTATTTACTCAAAATTCATCCAGAAAGCTGAGTCACTGAACCATCAGGAGAGAGATTCTTAAAAAGTACATAAATAAGTAAATAAATAAGTAAGTAAATAAATAAATCTCCCCTCTCTCACATATACTCCCATCAGCCATAAAACAGGAGTGGATTTTGGTTTCGAAAGGCAACATAATCTCGAACAGAATGAAGTGGACCGTTTATCACCTGTGACTCCTGCTACACGATAATATCTAGTGAATGTTTACAGTGACGCTGAAATAGACAGATGAGAGTCGACAGCATGCAGTTATCCAGTGTACAGTCCAGCAGCTCCATCTGCGCCCATTTACTCCTGTGTTCACCTGTGTTCCAGGTTAATATAATTAACCAGGGTTTACAGATTTCGGTCAAATTTCCACCTCAGCTACATCTCAGAAACCACACAGATTCCTGACACTATCATTGGAAAAGGGAAACAATATTTTTCCCCTCGGCTTTTCTTAACGTGTGAAAGACTTGCTTCTCATGCATTTCTGATGTACGAGCATTACTCCATAATCCCGCTTTTCATCTCCCAATCTTTGTTCTGTATGTAATACACTGTCTTCTCTTACACTTTGCTTTTATGTGAAAATTTGTCAGATTTCATTTCAATTATTTGCTATAAAACACAATCTTGGCAGCTGTGGATCATTTTTATACTGCTGAGCATGGGGCAGTCTCCTCCATGATTCCTGCCCAGTGATTTTATATCTAACAGGACATCATGGTGCCAGTCACTTCCACTGTGCGGTTTTGAAGGCTTTTTTTTATTTGTTGGTTTGTTTGTATAAAGAGTCGCCGTCCTGTGAAACTTGGAGTCAGCGCATGCGCAGTAGATAGGGCTGGGTGGACAGTGGCTCCGTCTCTCACAAAAGTACGAATAAAATTCTGATTTTTGAAACTTTTGTAAATCCAGCAGAAATGTTTATCTTGGTTTTTAACAACTGTTTAACAACTTTTTAACAACTGTTTAACAAATAGATGTTCAACAACTTTTCTACAGATTAATAAATAAAGTACATTGTTCTTGCCCGAATGGGGTAATAATAACTATATGGAGCGAAATGAGGAAGTTTATATTAGCAACGAGCTACGGAAGTAGCAAGATGTTAGTCTAGAACTCACAGCATTAAGTTGAAAAATGTCTCCTGTGGTTTCTCAATACAGCTGCTATAGAATGATGTAGAGAACAGCAGCACTGAAAAAAGATTTCTGATATTTAACCCTACAATGGTCCCTTAATTTACCAATATCGAACGTTCAACGTCAAGCCAGTTTTATGTCAGTCTTCGTCTTCCTGTACTGATACAAAAATGTCACACGTAAAGATCGCGTACAAAACACGTACCTGATTGACCTATTCCTAGTCTATTCTTCAGCACTGAAGTGATCTCAGAAAGTCAATATGGACCGAGCTGTGGTGGTTCTAACACAATTTTCCTGGTACGGTGGTTTCGTTTTGATTTGGGACTGCCTCACAGCAAAAACATTCAAACCAGGAAATGATGCAACGCAGCCATTTATAAACCACATCAAAATAAAAGAAGAAAATCCCAAACCGCTATAGATTTTCGAAAGGTAGGTAGTAAATAGAATTATAACTTCATAAAAATTCACAATTTACTCTCGATATCAATATAATCTCTTCAAACAACAACAAAGGAACAATGAGTTAATAATATTTTGGCTATTATAGTATAGTATAGTAGGCTACAATCTGGGCCAGATTATCCAATGGGCATTATGGGCACTGGCCCAGGGGCCCATGCGCACTTGGGGCCCAAGCGAGGGGAAGAAAAAAGTTTCTCTTTTCTTTCTGTTTTTTTTTTTACATTGTTGGAAACGGAGGTTGGGCTACACAAGATTAAAAAAGACACACCCCACACAGTGTCTACAGTGGCAGGCTGGAGAGCGGTGCCTCAAAGTAGTTTTTGACGCGTTCAAGTTCAAATCCGTCTTTTACCAAACTCGCTCTTCTCCCTTTTCCATCACATATCAGATCGGACAGGCATTTATTTTCAGTTAAAATGAAGAAAATATTTGAAAAGTGGAAATAATGTGCCTAACGACTGTTTAATAATAAATTGTTTATCGGTTAGGGGTACATTTAGGGAGGGAGGTGTATAATTAATAAATAGGGAGGTTAATAATTTTAATATGGTATGCGCTTATACAACGCTTTTTTTTTCTTTCTTTCTTTCTTTTTTTTTTAAACCTTAGCGGTTCTACAAAGCATGTCACACTGGTTCTCATTCACCCATTCACCCACACACCAATGGTAGCAGAGCTGCTATGCAAGGCAAGACATTCTGCCCAGGGGCCTCTGAATCCTAAATAAGGGCCTGAGTACAATATAGTGTATAGTCTAGTATAGTGTAGTGCAGGAGTTGTTTATTGTCTCCTGTAAAACCTTCAGTTGAAAGCTTAGATGAGATTTAAAATCTAAAGGCTGTCAGAATGAAGATGATTTCCTTCCCAGTGATGGGCATAACATTAATGACGTCACTGTTAACACTGCTAGTGGTTACAGCAACAACAAAGAGAGGAACTTTAGAACCCCACAGACTTAATGTTCTGCTTTAAATATGTGTTGAATGTGTTATTGATGTGCACTAGAGGGCAGCACCCACACTCAACATTTCACACTACACACGCTGGAACTTTCTGGGAAAACTTTCAGCCCTTTAATGAACATTTAATATCATTTCTTTCTGCCACAAAACCAGTCCACAATTTAGTTCCCACTTTTCTGACTCACAGACATTATGAACTGATGTTAATCAGTGTTTATTACTCTCACTTTAGTTCAAATGTTTTATCTCCTGAAGCAGTTTTATCTCCATTAACTCAGTGTGTAATATAGAATGTGATTTTTATAGCAGGTATTGGTACTGAGTTCTGGGTTTGGTATCAACAATCGGTCTTCGCCTGTGGAAGATTTTAAACAGCGAAAAAACACAGTGAGAGTGGAAACGCGACCGAACCATCCATAACATCAACATTTACCTGAGATGTGTTGATGGATTAAGCTAAAACACGGCATGGCTAAAATTACAATTCAGCTAGCTAACATGTTGCTTTTAAGTAAGTGTACAATTATGAATTAGCTAACTGGCTTTTAGGCTACCCAGATAACAAAATTTGTCTGGCCCATTTGTGGGCCACATACTTGCTTTAGTTCTGGCCCAGTATACGCCTGGGTCCCCGGCCCAAAACTGGCCCACACACTGCAAACCGACACATACAATTTACTCCGGCCCAGATCCAGCCCAGACACTGTAAAGTGACTTATACTGTAGTGACTTAATGTGGCCCGGGTTTGGCCCAGATACTGTAAGACTGAACTGGCTGAGAGTTGGCTTGGTACCCGTGCCAGATGTGGCCCAAAAACTGTTAAATGTACTTTATTTTAGCAGGGAAACACAAATTCAAGCATTTAATAAGATTAAGGGCTTTTATTAAGCATTAACATATACAGTAGACAAAGTGTATGTAAACTTTTCAACTGGGTAATTTTTATAAATTCAGCTATTGGCTTGTGGACTATATGTAAACATCTGTTATGTGAAATTGTTTATTCAAGAGAGGACTAAATAAACAACAACATGGGATTTTTATGATCCTTCTTATTTTGTTAAAAGTAAGAAGATTTTGCAGATTCTGCATGGGGTATGTAAACTTCAGACCACAACTGTCACGTTACAAAGGTAGATTATGGAAGCAAGCGCAGATGTTCAAACAGTTTAATAAACAAACAAACAACAAAACAAAGACACAAAGTCAACTCAGCAAAATACTGTGGCTAAGGCTAAACATAAACTATCAAACAAAACATGGTACAGGGACACAGGTCAAGTTAGACAATATGTAAGACGAGGAAGTAGTACAACCAGTGGCTATATATAGGAGTGCTCGTTAAACAGACCGTGATACAGGTGCAGGTGGTCATGTGACATTGATTTAGTATGGTGCAGTAGCTGCTGGGAAATGAAGTCCAGAGTTAGCAAGGATTTTTACAAACAATTAAAAATAGACTATAATATGAACATTTTAACAAATTAACAAAAAAAATAGACTATAATATAAACATTTTAACAAATAGCACAAAAAAACACACACACACACCACAGTTAAAACACTCTAAATACCTTCCTTTGGCAAACTCCAGTCAGTTTGATCACTGTTATAATTTCTAAATCTGAATCTTATCACAATACTGTATCTCTGTGTCTGATTTATATCGGGCAAAATTCCAGCTCTAATGACCTAACTAATGGAAATGGAAGTTTATTTTAAACTTCTAATTATGTTTGTGCTTCTAAATCAATGTCGGCTTTAAGTTTATTAATTGTGGAAAGACCATGGTATAAGCGGGTAATCCATGGTTAGGTGTGCACTAAACGGTTTGAACGAGTGGTTCTTTGCCTCCACATCATGTATTAAAATCGTTTAATGCACACCTAGCCATGGATTACCCCTTACATATCATCTGAGAAAGATAGATAATTCTGCCTGTAAACAGATATACTTACCAATCACAACCTCTCCGAGTTGGAGAGTGGCCAGTGAAGTCTTTCCATTGACCCCTCCAACTGAGGTTCTTTGCCAGGGAGTTGGCAATCACCCTCTTCAATATGCGCCAGGTGCAGTCGCACACATCCACCCCGTCAATAAGCGCCAACCAGTTTACCTGAAACAGATTTTTTTTAAAAAACACTAGAATATAAAATAATATAAAAATAAATAATCAATAAGCATGTATTGCCTCGTCAGCTGTGTCATACTCCTGCAGTTACCCTGCCCTTTGTGTTTTCCATGTTTTCCTCCTCTACCAAAGATTATCTCATAACTGTTCCCTCATATCAAAGTGGTGTTGAATGTTGTGCTTTGAATATGAGTGTGTCATTTTGAGAAAAAAGAAACGCTTTCAGTAGCTGTGTAATTGTGCAAGCAATTATTAACAAAAAGAAAAAAAAAAAAATCTCACCAGTGTTTGCTTGTAATCTGGGCTCTGTTGCATCCTTTGCTCCAGACTACACAGTTGAGGAAGGTCTTGCAGAGGCAGTAAACCTTCCTCAATATCCAAAAGCTGCACCTGGACCTCCTGTGGTTGAAGCGATCTCAGTGGTTTGTTGGTCCAGCGCCATCACTAATTTAGTCAGCACCTCCCTCAGCATGGCTATGATAAAGAAGTTAACAATATTTAAAAATGATGCACACTACAAAACTATACAACTCCATCCTTAGTCTTATTCCTAAACTACACAAATTCCAGTAAGATGGCTGAGTGGAAATCACTGTTGGCCCTACCTGGTTCTGATGATTACTGGGGGCCCTGTACAGTCTGACAGCCTGGCAGCGCTACAAGAGAACACTGTGTTAAGGGAAGTGAGGAAACACGTTCTATAAAATTAATACCTACAAGAGA
This sequence comes from Ictalurus furcatus, assembly GCF_023375685.1. Taxonomy (NCBI): domain Eukaryota; kingdom Metazoa; phylum Chordata; class Actinopteri; order Siluriformes; family Ictaluridae; genus Ictalurus; species Ictalurus furcatus. The sequence continues at coordinate 12,846,463 of NC_071266.1, forward strand.
AAGTCAAACAGGAAGCAGAAGAATACACTCACATGGCATATCGTCCACCGGCTGCCAGTTCTGCAGCATCTCTGTGAACGAGCCGTGTGCTGCTGGTGGTGGTGCTGCTGGTAAAGTGGTGGTGGAAACAGGGGTGAAAGTGGCATTTGGGGTGACTGTGGGGAAGTTTACAGTGGGGGAAGATGGAAGAATGTGTTTGGGTGGTGTGGCACATCCTCTGAGTCGCACAAACAAGGCTCCTGACCTACAGGGGGCCAATCCGGACACTCCTCCTAATAAAAAATTCAATTGATCAAAACTAAATGTACACTTATAAAATATTGACTATATTGCCAAATTCTACAATGTTTCATGAAAATGAATATGGCCTCAAAGCATCAAGGAATAGTAATAGTGATGTGCTGGACAAATATCTGTATGTTTTACACCTTGGTGTTCTTTGTCCAGACACTTCCACGTCTGACTGGAGGTCTGACCAAGTCCTGCCCTCTTTGGCTTTCCTCCTGCTCTATTTATAGCTGTCTGTAAAATACAGTTGCATTTAAACATTATTCAATCCCTTCAGGATCACTCAATGAGAAAAAAAAATAGTATGTTGCTAGACTAAGGCTAAGAATTGCACAAACGCCATAAGAAATAGTGTTGAGCCGAACAACGGGTCTGTTATACTGCCAAGTGGACAATGTGATCTAATAACGAGACCACAGCATGCTGCAAGCTGTGTGGGTTTTCTGACAGAAAATATTAAATTAGCATTTGCTCCATGTTCCAGAAAGTTCTAACCAAATATTCAAGGGAAAAAAGACAATCGGAACAAAAAGTAAAATAAAAAGCAGTAACAGAGGAAAGGGAAGGAATAAATGAAGAGTTTGTGTCTTAGTTGTAGAGCAATAAAAAAAAAACTTTATAAAAAAGTGTCGAGCTGTGAGAATCAGCATTTGTCATGATGATTCCAAGCACTCAGAGTCTCCCGACTCTGCTGTTATCCTGCCCCCCCAGTTTTATCATTTCTGTCCAAGGATTAGCGCATTATCTATCCTGAGGTAGCTATTCAAATAATTACAAACATAAAATTAAAATAAAAATCCCTCATGATCTACAGCATGAATGAAAACACAATTTGGGCACATCCTCCTGCCTCTTATACACATTATTAATGTTAGCTAAATTAGCTAGCCGGCTAGCTAGCTGTTAGTACACCGTCTGATATTATGTTCTCGTTGCCATTACACATACCATTATGAAGATATATATATAAAAAAACATTTTCTTCCTGACATTTTAAACATCAAACAATATTGTAGACTGAAATTACTCAGTTAAATTACTTACCTTCTTCAGCTGAAATGATTCCTCTTGAAAACGAAGAATGACTGCAGCCTCGAGGATCCTAACTGATTTAACAGTCAAAACTTTTTTTTTTCCCCAGGCGGCTGAGCTCCTTGATTCTAGCTGTGGCCCGACTGTGATTAACGAACTCGGGCCGTAAGTAGATACACACTTCTACACAGAGTATGGACCTGCCGCAACTACACCAGTTTTCAGCCGAGATTGGCCCACATAACAAAACCCGTCTGTCAGTCAGAAGTGGTGTGAACAGTCAGCAGGGCTCTGGGCCATTAATTTTTCACCGATAACGGCATTGAGCCGATAGTGATGCATTTCTACCGGAATCGGCCCAAATGTGCTTGCTATCTGGGTATAGACAGTCTAACGGCATTGTAGGAGTGGAAACAAGACAGAACCATCCGGAAAATTTACATTTATTGCAGGTATGTTGATAATTACTAAAAACACTTAGTTTGAATAAAATTACACTCTAAATACACTTAGCATCAATTGCTAACAAGCTAATTAACATACTCCGTAACATGTGATAACAGCAACAAATCTCAAAGCAGTGAAGTACTGTACTAAATATGTCAGTACACAGTTGGTGTCATTTAGTTATTGTACTTAGTGCACACTGTGTGATTTGGACAAATTTCCAAATCTTACGTCCATCAGCTTAAATCAGAACATTCGCATCTCTGGCTGTGTTGTTACCACGATTACAGTACAGCTTCACCTGCACAGAGAGGGAAGATCACTCAAATGCAAGAAGAAGAAAAAAGTTCAGTAACTGCACAGTGTGTGTGTGTGTGTGTGTGTGTGTGTGTGTGTGTGTGTGTATACCAGTACAACCACGAGGAACAGAATGATGAATGACAGCCCACCAATCACACTCAGGTAGATGAACAGGTTCCATTCAGTTTTCTCTGTACATATCGGTATGATTCCTGTAAAAACACACACACACACATACACATGCACACAGTGCCGGTCAGTTCAATGATCAGTGGTGTGTGTTACACGCTAAGTTAACACAATCATCTAATGCCATCTTAAAACAAACATTGCAAAAACAGTAGCTTTCTGGTGGTAAAGATGGAGACAAAATAATGACAAACTGGTGGCCCAGTGACAGCCAAACTTGTAGTCCACTAATGGCAGAACTGGTAGTCCATTACTGATAAAATTGGTGGTCCACTAATGGCAAAACTGGTGGCCCAGTAATGATAAAACTGGTGGCCCAGTGACAGCAAAACTGGTATTCCACTAATGACAGACCTGATGGTCCAGTACTAGCAGAACTGGTGACGCACTAATGGCAAAAATTCTCACTTCTACTACGCAGCTTTGTGATGGGTTTGTCCATGCGACTCACCTTTACACTCATGAAATTTTAGCCTTTAAATTAGCAAGTAACAAAAACATGCCAGACACCGTTACAGACCTTACCCACATTAGACATACTGAATATACTGCTAGTAAATGTGTTCCGCTTGAATCCATGCTTTTCAAGATAAAGTTAAAATATAAACATGCTTACCCAGCAGGACTATCAGACACGTCCTCTCACTGATGATATATACGTCACGTCTGTTAAATCTGCACCAGTAAACTCCGTCGTCGTGCTCGCTCACGTTGCTGATAGACACTGAGAAATCTCTGAAGTTCTTGTTCGTCTCCACTCAGCCTCTTATGGGTTCCTCAATAGTCAAGCTTCCGTCTTTGTAATAGTACAACATCGACTCCTCTCTGCTGCTGTAGAAGTTGAAGAAGGATTGAGATCATTTAGATCCTGTGTTAAAAGTGTAAGAGACTCCACTTGGACATACTATCATGACTAAGCTATTTAAAAAATTATAAACAGTTTCAGTTATGATGGCACTGAATCACTCCTGTTTTTAAAAATATATATCTACAGTCTATATGTACAAATATATTTTAAAAAAACATTTTTTACCCTTTTTATATAATTAAAAAAAGACATTTTCTTTTTTTGTCACGGCTGTTATGTGTTGGGTGATGTCTTCCAGAAACAGACATTCAATTTGGGGCTAAAATTCAAGATCCTGAAGTGTCCTGAGTTAGTTGTACTGTAGTAGAATATGAATGAAAGTAAAAATGGACTGTTCTTATACCTTAATGTAGGAGTGTGTGTGTGTGTGGCCTTCTAGATGTGTTAGATCATTCTTACTCTTTATGTAGTAAGAAAAACACACAGCTTACTTCTCCTCTGGCTGTCTGTGCATGAAAACTCCGTCCTGATCTGGGTTTGTGATGCTGCGCTTGTTGGTGGCTTTTTCCCCAACGCGCACAAACAGGCGTACACAACAGCCATCACCATCTACACACAACAACACTTATATACATACATATATATGATGTATGCTATTCTGTAAACAGGATAAGTTATTTATGCATCCCCATAGGCAAATATTTAGAGTAAAACACATATAAAACACTGATTATAAAATATTTATGAAGGCATTTATGGAAATAAAACATCAGATTCAAAACAATTGTGGAGTTGTGGAGCCATAAAACAAGTCATAAACTACTTCTTAAAGTAATTTTTAAAAATATTTTTAACAATCAACCCATCACTGATCACTGCTGCTCTCAACAACCAATCACTGATCACTGCTGCTCTCAACAACCAATCACTGATCACTGCTGCTCTCAACAACCAATCACTGATCACTGCTGCTCTCAACAACAATCACTGATCACTGCTGCTCCCAACACCAATCACTGATCACTGCTGCTCTCAACACCAATCACTGATCACTGCTGCTCTCAACAACCAATCACTGATCACTGCTGCTCTCAACAACAATCACTGATCACTGCTGCTCTGCTCATTCAAGCAATTGCCGACCCGAATTGCCGCTAAATTAACTATTATTATTGTTGTTGTTGTTGTTGTTGTTATTATTATTATTATTATTATTATTATTATAATAATCACTCACTCTCTCACTCACTCACACACTCACTCTCTCACTCACACACTCACTCACTCACTCTCTCACTCACTCACACACTCACTCACTCACACACTCACACACACTCACTCTCTCACTCACACACTCACTCACACACTCACTCTCTCACTCACTCACTCACACACTCACTCACACACTCACTCACACACACTCACTCTCTCACTCACACACACACACTCACTCACTCACACACACACTCTCTCACTCACTCTCTCACTCACACACTCACTCACACACACACACTCTCTCTCAATCAATCACTCACTCACACACTCACTCTCTCACTCACTCTCTCACTAACACACTCACTCACGCACACACTCTCACTCACTCACTCACACACTCACTCTCTCACTCACTCTCTCACTCAGTCTCTCATTCACTCACTTACTCTCTCACTCACTCACACACACACTCTCTCAATCACACACTCACTCTCTCACACACTCACTCACACACACACTCACTCTCTCACTCACACACTCACTCACACACTCACACACACACTCACTCACACACTCACTCACTCACACACAGACACTCTCTCTCTCACTCACTCTCTCACACACACTCTCACTCACTCACACACACTCTCACTCTCTCACTCACACTATCACTCAATCACTCACTCACTCTCTCACTCACACACACCCACCCACACTCACTCACTCATACACTCACTCTCTCACTCACACTCACTCAAACACTCACTCACACACTCACTCACTCACACACACACTCACTCTCTCACACACTCACTCACTCACACACTCACTCACTCACTCACTGAATCACTCACTCACACACTCACTCACTCACTCACTGAATCACTCACTCATACACTCACTCTCTCACTCACACACTCACTCACACACTCACTCTCTCACTCATTCTCTCTCTCACACACACACACTCTCAGTCACACACACACTCACTCTCTCACTCACACACTCTCTCACTCACACACTCACTCTCTCACTCACTCACACACTTACTCTCTCACTCACTCACACACTCACTCACTCACTCTCTCACTTTCTCACTCACTCACTCACCCACTCTCTCACTCAGTCTCTCATTCACTCACCCACTCTCTCACTCAGTCTCTCATTCACTCACTCACTCTCTCATTCATTCACTTACTCTCTCACTCACTCACTCTCTCACTCACTCACTCTCTCACTCACACACTCGCTCACTCACTCTCTCACTCACACACTCTCGTTGACTACTCTCATCAACAAGGCGTTTTCATCTGCAGAACTGCCTCTCACTGAATGTTTTTTTTATTCCATCATGCTGTGTAAATTCTAGAGATTGTTGTGTGTGAAAATCCCAGGAGATCAGCAGTTATAGAAATACTCAGACCAGCCGGTCTGGAACCAACAATCATGCCACGCTCAAAATCACTGCAATCACAATTTTTCCCCATTCTGATGGTTGATGTGAACATTACGTGAAGCTGCTTACCTGTATCTGCATGATTTTATGCACTGCACTGCTGCCACACGATTGGCTGATTAGATCATTGCATGAAGGAATAAGTGTACAGGTGTTCCTAATAAAGTGTTCATTAAGTGTATATTTAGTGTGTATTATAGCAGTGCATAGCACAGTATAGTGTGTTACAGCATAGTACAGCTTAGCCTAATTATTATTATAGTATAGTATATTATAGTAAAGTATAGTATAGCGTAAGATAATCTATATATTTATTAAACAGTTATTATAGTGTGTAGTATATTATAGTATCATACAACATACGACTCAAAGTGTTGGTTTAATTGTACCGTGAATTAATGCACAACATAGCACAGTATAGTGTAGTATATCCTAGCACTGCATAATATAGTATAGTATAGTATAGTACATAAAAAGACCTCATAAAAACACTGACATGCTACAAGCAAGGTTATTTTTATATTACGTTGTGTAGTATAGTATAATGTAGTATACTATAGTACAGGATAGTCCATCTATTAATAGAAACAGTGACACACAACAATCTGGTTGTTTCTATTATATTATGTAGCATGGTATGGAATGGTAGTATAGTATAGTTCATCTACTCATAAACACACTGAGACACTACGTTATCATCTTGTTGTTATTATTATATTATGTGGTAGAGTACAGTACAGTGAAGTTTATCCACTTTTAAAACCAGTGATGCACTACAATCTGGTTGTTATTATTATATTATGCAGTATAGTATAGTATGGTATAGTATAGCTTAATGTAGTATAGTATCACATTGCATAATATAGTATATTTCATATAAAATTACTATATTGTTCTTATACCATGATTATATAATTTGTGTGTCCATCTGTCCAGGTTGTGCTGCACCTTCCTTATATAGATCACAGCTTCCTGTCTTTGTTAATTGACTTTCCAGCTGTTGCGTGTCTCTGCTTTTTACTTTGTATGTTTAAACCCTGTGTGTTTGTGAAGTTCTGCGTGCGTGCATTAATATTCCGTGTTGTTCTGTCTCGTCTTGGAACAAACGAACACTGTTCAAATGCACTCAGTGTTTCTATGGTTACTGTGATACTTGGTTGTGTGATCCACTTTGACATTTACAAATCTCCAACTCAATTCTGTTCGGTAATTATTTATTAATATTTTCTATTTACATTCAAGAAAACAGAATGATCAATACACAAAATAACTCACACAAAAAATCTGTAAGTAATAATGACAGCCAGTAAAATACACACCTGATCATGTAGATGCTTAATGTGATTAGGCCTTGCTACATAATAAAGTCTGTTAAATATTATTAAAGTGCAAAAAAGACTTAAAAGTCACTCAGAAATAAGTATAACATGCATATTTTTCAATGCAGTGTCTTTATATACAAAAAGGATTTTTTTTCAGATTTTTTGCTTTAAAATTCCTTTAAAAGGAGCACATATTTAGACCGCTATTACTGAAAGAATTTTCCCCAAAATATAAAATCTTAAAAATGGATATTTTTACTCCAGGAGTTAAATAATTTTAGTGATAAATAACTTTCTCTGGAATATTCCTGATTAAAACAGAAAGTTCCTGATTAAACTCAGAGGATTTCCCTCACACTCACTACATTTACATGGACAGCAATAATCTAATTATTGACCTTATTCTGAATAAAACAATATTCTGATTAAGGTGTTTACATGAGTCGCTTTTAGAATATTCCTTTCATGTTCATATTTTATATGTTATAGGACATAGATCGATTAACGGCACAAGTCATCACGTCACCGCGCCCCACAATCCAACGTGCCCTCCAGAATTTCACGTATCAACATACAGTGTGTCTTCGTTATGGTACCGTATACAGTTTTGGGTTTTTCATTTTTAACTTTACGAAAGCTTTAAGTGCAGTTAAATATTTGTCATGCAATATGTGCAAATAAACGACGGCGGATACAAATTCTCCAGCAACAGGCCTCCTCTGTACTTTCATTCGGCAACATTTCATTCATGCCACTGCAACAAACTCGGAGGTACTGGATGAGAGTAAGGACTGGTGGGAGAGAGTTGTTTTAATGGAATTTGATGATGGCGAATGGAAAGAAAATTTTTGTGTATGTGTCCTGTCGCAAAATGCGGTGAAAACTCCCACATGACGTTAATAGTGTGATTAAGGTGTGTACATGTCTATAATGCATGTGGATAATGCAACTAAAATAGGAGTACTCCACACATCTTAATTGTATGACTTTAGCCAGATTAAGGTCATCAATAATTGCTGTTTACATGATAGTTTCTTAATCAGAGTATCGTCTTAATCGGGTTAATATCGGATTATTGTTGTCCATGTAAACGTACTGGCTGACGTGTTCATATTTTGCACACATAATTAAACACATGTAATTCAACCTGAGTCTTGTGGAGCAACTGAGGTTTATTTTGAAGTAACCATGACAGATGGTGCTAAAAAAAAAACCCTCTGGTGTCCATGGAGAAGTAAATCCCTGTAGAGAATGTCAATAATAAAGATTAGCACTTGCACAGCAAAACATGGGCACTCAGGATCAGGACTGAACCTCCACCTTTGGAGCTGTGAGACACGGATACTAGCTCTTAACATCCTGGCTTATTATTTACCCAAGAGAATAATAAAAAATGTGAGTAGAATTAACTAGCTGACAGATCCTGGAAACTAGATTGGTATTGTTATATAAAAAGATTTGTTATTCGTGAATTCAGCACACTCAGACATGCTAGATAATTCTGACAGATAATTTTGTGAAAATAAAAAAAGAGTGAAAGACAAATTATACACATATAACTGCATTAAAGATACAATTATCTTTCACTTTTCTCTTTTGTCAGACTGGCTGATTTCTTTTTTTTAAATGTCCCACCAGCCTGGGACTTTCCACAATCAGGAACTTTCCCCTAAATGCCTGGTCTTGTATCTTACATCATTTAAAATCACACTCAGTGTCACATGGGACTGAACACAAACTCGTTCGTTGAGTCAGTAATGGAGAAAGAATCCATTTTGTAGAATGTCCTGATGGCTGTGTCTGTTAAATTACCATCATGTGATTAAATATTTACAGAGTAATTAATGACATTACACTGCGATCTTCTCTTCAGCATCAGCTGCTTTCTTATAAACAGGTTCATTCAGGGCTGAAAAAAACAACAATAATATAAAACTTTACAAATCACATATTATAACCATTTTTATACTGTAATAATATTCTACTGTACAATCATACAATAATAATACAATACACAATACATATTATATATAAAATACAATTTACACAAACTAATGTGTGCTTTATAAATAATATTATGTGTGTATAAATGTGTATATGTAATTGCTATTATTATTATTAGAGTATATTATATAGTTATATAGAGTATGTAATATTAGTATAGTATAGAATTAAAATTTACTATTATATTAATATTAATAATATTACTGCAGCATATTATAGTGTAGGTAATATTTCTATAGTATAATATATTAATATTATTAATATTATTATAGTTTATTATACAATGGATGTAATATTACTATAGTATTAGTAGGAGTCTGTACTAATATTAAAATTACTATTATTACTAAATGATATAGTATTGTATTAATGCTACAGTATATTATTAGTATAGTGTTAGTAGGTACTAATATTACTATAGTATAATATACTGTGATTATAGCGTATGATTAAATGATATACTTTCTAGTTGATATTTCATCTCTACAAACTTCTAATGTAATAAAATTAAATCACCATGTAGTATAGTGATACTGAAAAAATATCATTATGTGACATGTACTTTCTATTATTATTACATATAACACAGTACATTATTTTCAGATGTTTATTTTAGACTTCCTGTTAAACTCAGAGCAACAAAAGGAAAAGGAAGGGTCCAACAGTGGCAGTTTGGCAGTGCTGGGCTTGAACCCCTGACTTTCTGATCACTGACCCAGAGTCTTAACCATTGAAGCTTCAGCCCATGTTTTGTAACGATTAGATGACTGATTTTGGTGAAATCATGTTGGTGGGACCTCACAGGGTTTTCTTAAACATGCTAACACACAAACTAGCATTTTAGCAAACATGGCAACCCACAAGCTACCATTATAGTAAACATTGCAAGCCATGCATGTTATGGTTTCTATTTTATAACCCACTCGTTGGGAGTACAGCTTCAGTGGAATGTAAGTTGTTAAAAATTACCGCACACTGAGGTCAAACCATGTGTGTGTGTGTGTGTGTGTGTGTGTGTGTGTGTGTGTGTGTGTGTGTGTGTGAAGGAGCTGCTAAGATTTCTAGTATTAGTGTAACATTAGGATCATGAACATTACCTTCTCCCTCTTCAGGATAAGTGTGCTCTGTGGAATTGGAGTCTGAAAAAAATAAAGAAAGGAAATGACACATTCCATTGTCAGTGTGCAATCTGTAACAGGATACAAGAACAGCTTTCAGTTTTGGACTACTCTATGACCGAGGAAAAATTCCCAAAGAAAGCTGACGAGTGGAAAGTCCAGTAAAAAAAAAAATGGAAAGTGGAAAGTCCAAATGTAAATAAAAAAGAAAAGAAAAGAAAAGAAAACAAAGAGTGTTTTGTAAAATGTTGGAATTTTCTCATAAACTAATTCACACAGAGTATTCAGTTAATCAGAACCAAGCAGCAGCATAGAGAGTAAAGAGCACGGCTTTCCCATGTAAATATGAGTGCCCATGCACTGAGATCTGTAAAGTTACTGAATAAAACCAGCATCATAACTAGACCATAAACACACCAAATCTGAATAGTGGACATACTCAGAAAGGGAAGAGTCGATGCTCTTCTTTGCTCTGTGAAAAAACAAAATTATTTTTAATTATTACCCATCTCTCAGAATGGAAATCTTTGATCTGAGTATTTAAGTGCACACCCAGCATCAAGTCTGGACTTGTTTGGTGATTTTGTTTGGAAAGAATGTTATCATCATCTTATGTAATGAGTGCCAAACCGCAGACTGAATGCATCACTGCTGTTTTTTCTGTGATTATAATGAGATATATCTCTTTATTATTCTAAGTAACACTCCTATTGTCTCCCTTGTTTCCATTACCATCAGTGAGGTGGCTAGGAACGACGGTTAATGAAGGATGAGTGGAATTTCCTTGTGCACGAGGACTGGGCAGTTATTTTTTCCTTTGTGTAAAAAGAATAAAAATTAGAAGTGAATCAACGTGAATCTGTAGTTTGATTTAAAAGGCAACGATGAAACCGAATCAATACGGCAATCATAAATCTATTATAACTGATTATAAATCGGTTCTTTTTATTACAATAAACATATCGATTGCAGGCTTTTAAATCGTATCATATTGTAGCAGATATCAGTGGTATCATCAAATATTGCGTCACTGACTTATGAATCCACAATGCTGACACCTCTGCTAGTGATGTTATATTTTTATGCAGTTTTGAATTGTATACACTTACGTTTGAATTCTTATCTTTATTCTGTTTCTAAAATCTGATTGGATGAGCTGCGTTCAAGGCCATTTTTAAAATCCTTGATATACACACACCAGTGAGTGCATCTCAATAACTGAATTCTGTATAAATGCACCATAAAAGTGTTTAACAACAGCCCATAGATACTCTAATCTTTGTCCATTATGTTGCTTAGCAAACTTTGTTTAGTGTTAACAGACTACATTGTGCCATGGAGGAAGAAATGTGATCTAATCACAGTTAAGGGAGTTTGATTACACTTTGCGTTGTGCCAGGAACGCCCTTACCCCTGATAAAATCACTGTAACTCATGCTCTCTGGTGCTTTATCGTGTCTTTGATGTAGACATCAACTTGTTTTTCACCACTGCGAGACCTAAAAAAGGAACCTAACAACCTCAAACGTTCCCATTATTTAATGCCAAGCCACAAGTTAAAGTGAATCCCGGCTTTCGCTCTTGACCAAACACACCAAACTGCTAAACTTGTGATAAAAAAAAGTGGGATTGTGTAAAACATCTCTGCCTGAGAAGGCTACAAGTTAGATTTTGATTAGAGAATAGAGATTATATTCATGTTGCGAATCCTTTGTTTCTTTTTCATGCTATTACATGGTGGCTTTGTTGCTCTTGGATCTCCTTCAGATTTTCTCTGTTTTGGATTGTGGATCTTTATCTATGCATTCACACATAAAAAAAAAAAAAAACATGTTCATACATATAAAAAAATTTCTCTATTTATCTCTTTTATGCCCCTGTGGCACATGAACACAGATTTTTTTTGGAGCAGGATGACATTTACAGTATAAGGACTTAAGCAAGAACAGAGAACTGAAGAGTCTATTACGCATGACAGAATGAGTAAAAGAGTAAATCTGTAATAGTCAGTTGGGAGTCGACAGCATGCAGTTATCCAGCGTACATTCCTGAGTTCATTAAAATTCCTGTGATCATTAACCAGTGTTGCTAGTTTTCAGCAAGCTACACTTTTCTTCTTTTTCTCAGCCTTTGCATTGGGAAATGAGGTCACCGTTGTGCGCACGCATTTCTAATGTACATACATTATCCACTCCATAATCATTACTCAATCTTTACAATATATTTTACAATAGAGATGCTTCTGTACGTCATACACACACTGTAGGCATTTACACTCTGACATTTTGTAGAGATCTTTTAGATTTAAATGATTCCTGCCCCAATGAGCTTCTATTAGAGCTTGTTGCAGTTCCCATGTTTGACCACTAGGTGTAGTAAAAACTTTATAAAGCTAAATGGGGCAGTGAGAGCGCTGCACCACCATCACACACCATCCTGAAAGACCAACAAATCAACAGAACGTCCTGTTATATCTGTCTGTCAGAGAATGATCAGTGGTCACTCAAAAGATGTCACTGGCATTTCAACAGAATTTAATATGTACTGATTGTATAAGTTGTGAATGAGGACTTTTTGAAGATTAACATTTGTTGAAGGAATGATAAGTCACTGCTCCACTGTAATTGAGCAACGGTTCTCATCATGCTTGTGTGAAATAAAAGTTTTTAAAAAAAAGGTCATGGCTATAAAGAGTGTGACTCTAAATGTTAGGTGTGTTAGTGCTTGTTTTAGTGTGGAAAAAGCTTTTATGTGTAATGATGTGGGTCAGACAAGAACATACAGGAATTCAGCATTAAAGCAGATAAAAAAAGAAAAACATAAAATACAGAACTTTGCTGTTTTGGCATTTTAACATTTCCTTTTTTTTTCCAGTTACTAGTTCCCTAATTACACATCTTTAAAACTTGTTCAACGGTTTACTTGCACACTGCTGACTATATACTATATACAACATTATAATTAATTATTCAATCTGAAATTAGAATCTTTAGCCTTTCTCTGGTTTTGCTTAATTACCAGTACATACTGTATTTATCATTCATGACCATTTAATTATCTTCCTCTATTGTTATTTGTATGTAAACATTACGAGTTTGTATTTCTTTGCATTTTTGCACACTTGTTTGTTTTGTCTTTAAATGAACTTTATTACTTACGCTGAGCGCGTCTTCGCTTGAACAAGAGAACAATCAGGAGCCCGATGATGAGAGACCCGATAACTATCACAGGAGCAATGATGTTCTTCACCGTGCTGTCACTAGCTGGGGAATTCGCCGGGTTATCTTGGAGAGAGAGCGAGAGATATTTACTTTTTTTGAAAATGTGAACAGAAATACTCTCTAATATATTGTGTTTGTTGATGTTATATTTGTGTACACTGATAACCAAAAATCACAGTTTGATACAAATTAAGTTTTTTTTTTACTTTGCTGAAATAGCACTGTTCTGACATTTATTTGTATAATACTAGACAATAATTACCCTTTATCTCCAGAGTTGACATGGTCCCGCCTTCTTCTTCATATTTGTTGTTGAGGACGATGCACCTGAAAGGTGCCCAGAGTGTGTCGAACGTCTGGAAGCTCAGTTTGCTGGTCAGAGTGAAGAGACCGTCATTTCCCTGCGTGCTTTGAAGTGTGGCGCTTTTTGTCCAGTTTGTGTTGCTTTGATCAAACCAGTGGATGGTTCCTGCTGGATATCCACCACTAGCACTACAGTACAGATCAGCATGTTCACCATTCACTATCTCTTTCTGCACGGTGGTTATGAGCGGGTTGCTGTACTTGGCTAAAAAAAAAGATTCTCGTTAAAAGATCACAGGGTCACATGCTAGGAAAATACAAATAATCTCAGAAAGTCACAGAAATAATGGTGCAGATTAGACTCTGTAATATTGAGATAATGTGAACAAGAGGACATTTTTCTCTTACCTGTGACATTGATGGTGAATTTTACTTCCTCATTACCCAGGTTGGTCCTGATGAAATACCAATATCCACCTTCATCTGAGATCGCGGTGTTATGAAGCTGTAACGATGGCCCGTTTTCAACTTTAAATCGAGAGTCTCCTGTCACTTTGTTCACATATGGTTGAAAAGTGAAACAGGGTTTATTCTCTCCACTCCTAGTTAAAACCACTGTGTTAATGCTGATAAGCTTAGAATCAGTGAGGAACTCGATACTGCAGGAGATGTGAGTGGTCTGACCGATGACTCCTACTGCAGGCTGGCATTTCAGTTTAAACAGACCTGTTGAACAAAAAAAAACAGCAAAAACAAATATGATTTAAAAAAACTGATAAATACACCAGAGATGTAAATCACACAGGGCAGAAGGAGGGCATTCACTCTCAACATGATGCTACCACCATCATGCTTCACAGTGAGGATGGTGTTTAATGAACAGTGCCTGGCAAAAATGTTACATTGTCATCTGATCTGACCTCAGAACTATTTCTGTGTATTTTGTTTCAGTAATTTCTTCTTGCCACTCTGAGCTGTGGTTCTCTCCAGCTCCTTCAAAGTTCTCCTTGTGCTCTTGGATGTTTCTCTGACAAATCACTAATCCCTAATAATTACATTAGCCACCCCTACATGTAAAACTAATGCAGTCTGAATAGAGCTTAAGAATGTCTGTGTGTGTAAATCATATGGTCTTTTGGCTTATTTATTTTATTCTCTTGTGTTTTGTTTCCGGTTGAACTTTGAAACCCCTAAAGTCTGAACCCTAACCTCTAACCCCTAAATCATTACTCATGGGCTTTTGCATTATTTTTTGATGTTTTACCATTAGCTTGAATTAAACTCTTCTATTTGTTCAACACTTTAGTGAAGATTTGCTGTTTTCACAACAAATCGGAATCAAATTCCACTTACTCTCAGCCGACTTTCCAACACGTACAGACGACAATATCAGCACAAAGAACAGGAGAGTCGTTGAAGCCATGTCTCTGTTTCTGTAAAAAAAAAAAGAAAAAGAAAAAAAAGAGGAATTAACGTCACAGTGATCTGGCTGAAGAGGAAGAAAAAGAGGAAGAAAAATGTTTTATTTCCCTGATTTCAGGGACAGAGCAGAAAGATAACCACAAAGTGTTACACAATTCATCAGGTCATGACACCACATGTTCTTTGTTCAACTCTGCATGTCATGTCATTGAAATTTTGTAGTATAGCACTTCTTAGGTATTTGAATTGAGTATTTGAATTGAGTCTCTAAATTCTTTCTCTTTTTTTTCTTGGGAATGAAGAAGGTCAACAGCATTTATCTTTCTGTGTTCTGGACGGTTATAAAGGCCACATTGTGTCTACAGCTGCAAATACGCCCAAGATCAGGAGTCACAGTCATGTTATTGTATCTCAGTGAGTTTCAGAATGACTCAAATATCACATCAGTCTCACAGCCTCTTCTACAGATTGATGCATGGACAGAAAGATAAACAGATAGACAGGACAGATAGATAAATACATTAGAAAAAGCTTTCAGGGATGTTTAATCCTATACAACAGATAAAGGAGGAAGTCTGAAACTTGCTATTTCTCTGGAAACTTCAGACGAACATGCTATTTTTACTGTGTACGAAATCTTTATTACAGTGAAGTGCACATAAGGGGGGAACACACTTCTTCGCTTTCTTTCTTTTCCTGTACAGCTTTTCCTTTCATTTATCACTCAAACATCTTTGAGAGTGGTTTCTCATTGAAACACACTGATTGGCTGCAGCCGACCAATCAGCAGCTTTGAAGTATCTTTTTTCATTTTTCTCTCTCACTTCTCTTCTCTTTGTTTCTTTTCCCCCATAACATTTCCTTTTCATTTAAACTTAATCTTTAAGAACCTGTAGCACCATTTTTGTTCCTTCTTTCTTTCGCCTGTCCTTCATTTTTCTGTTTTTCTTTCTTGCACGTCTTTTTCTCTTTTTACCTCCTCATTTTTATTCCTTCTTTCTTTCATTCTCTCTCAGTCTTTCAACCTCATGATGTTGAATTTACCTTCATGTTTGTCTTTACTCTTTTTTTATGAGTACTACATGACCACAGGACTGTAGGTGATATAGATGATGTAGGTGATGTAGATTTAGGTGATGTAGATGATGTAGGTAATGTAGGTGATGTAGATTTAGGTGATGTAGATGATGTAGGTGATGTAGGTGATGTAGATTTAGGTGATGTAGGTGATGTAGATGATGTGAGTGATGTAGATGATCTAGGTGATGTAGGTAATGTAGATTTAAGTGATGTAGATGATGTAGGTGATGTGAGTGATGTAGATGATGTAGGTGATGTAGGTGATGTAGATGATGTGAGTGATGTACATGATGTAGGTGATGTAGGTGATGTAGATTTAGGTGATGTAGGTGATGTAGATGATGTAGATGATGTGAGTGATGTAGATGATGTAGGTGATGTAGGTGATGTAGATTTAGGTGATGTAGATGATGTAGATGATGTAGGTGATGTAGATGATGTAGGCCAGTGGTTCCCAAACTTTTTCAGGGTAAGGCCCCCCAAATGGCATTAAAATTTGACCAAGGCCCCCCTTTTGCAAGATGTCTTTAAAACATTTACATATAACATATATCTTTAAACAATATATCCCCCTTTTTTTTTTATTAATAATTACATCTTACATCTTTACATTACATTAGGGATTGACTGTGTGTGTGTGTGTGTGAGAGAGAGAGAGAGAGAGAGAGAGAGTGAGAAAGAGAAAGCATACATTTATTTATTTTTCACACAAAATTGTTGAGGCACCCCGGGCCCCCACTGGCGGCCCCCACTTTGAAAACCACTGATGTAGGTGATGTAGATGATGTAGATGATATAGGTGATGTAGATGTAAATGATGTAGGTGATGTAAGTGATGTAGGTGATGTAGACGATAAAGGTGATGTAGATGACGTACATGATGTAGCTATCATCAACCTATTGTACGATATCTAGACATTTTTGCTGATCTCGATATCGCCCATTGTGTTTACATGCGCGTTTGGTCATGTAAGAAGAGAGGGACGCAAATGCAGTTTAAGCATTTTATTTGAGAGTCAGGCGGACAAATCCAAACCGTGAATCATAATCAGCAAATAGAACACAAGCAGAGGTCAGGCAATCAGCAGACAGCAAAAGGAGGGATAATCCAAAATGTGGGGGATTGAGCCACTTAAGGTGTGTAAACTGAAGTGCCTTACTAATGGGTTAATTAACTCACCCACACATATCCTATGCACAAAATGACGTGAATGCACAAATGAACTTGAACTTAAGTAAGGCGATGGGTGGAATGGTAAGTCACGTTGTGAATACGCTCTTCCCATAACAATGCGCTAAAACACGGACAGTGAATAACTAAAGCATAAAGAATTCATAATATTGTATTACAGTAGTGAACACATTGTAATGTTTTATTTCAGGAGATCAAGTTTTCACAACAAGGCCAGTCTTCACTTGTTTTTTTTATACGTGTTTAAGTTAATGTATAAATTTGTGATTATTTAGACGATGTAGGAGATGTAGGTGATGTTGATTAACAGATTAACAAACACTAATCAGACAGGGATGTGTTAGATAAGAGTCAGAGTTTATGTGTATAAGGGTCTGAAATATAATAAACATGTGTAATGCAGGTGTTCTGGCTTTGTATTCTGCTCCATAGTAGAGGCTATTACAGAGAGCATGTAAGTAATAGTCCAGCGCTCACTCTTATCACTCACATCTAATCCACATACTGCAGTGGAACAAGCACACACACTTCAGTAGCTTCAACCAGAACAAATCATTCTCAGACCTGTAAAAACCTTAAACACTTTTAAGCCACAATGAGTGCCTAAGCTCTGCCCTTCTCTTCTTCTTCTCTTCTTCTTCTTCTTCTTCTTCTCTCTCTCTCTCTCTCTCTCTCTCTCTCTGCTACGTATGCACAGAATTAAACAAATAACACATTTCAGCTTCCTGGAGCTAACCCGGATATGGTCACTTTAGCAGGGTGAATGTATTTCTTCCTGGAAAGATAACAACAAAGACATCTACACAAACTTTTACTATTAGAGTTCTCCAGCTCACTTTTCAGAGCATTAATAATGGGCCTTGCTCAAGAACAAAACACTGCACAAAGAGCAATCTGATTACTCTGAGCTGTAAACACTATTATTATTTCTTTGGTTTATTTCCTGCCTTGCTCCATCTCTGCTAGAAACTCAGCGTGTGGTCAAGTTCCCAGCTAGGGGGACTTTTTTACAAACTAGATGTTTAACATTCATTGTTAGACTCAGTCACAAGATTTGAGACTCAATTAAAAGACATTTGAGCAGAGAGGTCTGATAACCTGAAAATCTGATAATCAAAAATCGTTTTTAAAAATGGTGGATCACATATCGGAGACACATCAGATATTGGATCCTGTAACAAATGACAAAAAAATGGAATTGGATTTGGTAAAGAAACTGATTTTTTTGGAACTGGAAATGCTTTCATATTAAGAGACTTGACAGTTTTTTTCATTTGTTAGAATTGATTTCATTATATTTATACTTTAAACTATTTACAAAGTAAGTGATGTAAATATCAGTTGATACTCAAAATTTAAGTATCTGCTCCAGGAAAAAAAAAATAGCTCTATCGTGCCATCTCTAGATTGGAGAGTACCTATTACGATGACGCTGCCACGTTTTTAATGCTCATACTTTTCTTCTTTCGCTTGACCTTTTCCATGGTCATTTCTTATCTTAATTATTTTAGTGCTTTTATTTATCTGCTTTGGTGTTACTGACTCTCGCTATTAACTGAAACTGCTCTGAGTTCTAGTCAAGGGATGTAACACAACTCACGACTTCTCATATTTCACATTAATTGTAATTCACGCAATTTTTTTAAATCCAAAATAAAACCAAGAGGATACAGATACATTCAAAAATCAACCCGTATTACATCCATTATATATTCATTCACAGCTATTGATCACAGGACCATAAACAAAAGTCCAGTTTTTCCAGCTCCCCCCATACACACACACACACACACACACACACACACACACAATGCTCTGGTCGTTTCTTTAAAACAAAAATACACAAGCCATTTGATAACGCCATCCTGCTAGGATTTCCATCTCATTTGCAATCCAGTCACATGTCTACGTGTTTGAAAGGAATGGAAATGAACGAAAATGCAAATGAAAGAAAGAAAGAAAGTAGGAAAGAAAGAAAGAAAACAGGCTGCTTGTAAAAAGTGAAATATGGCATGAAGTGAATCAGGTTAAACTACAGGTTAATAACTAACAGCTGTGACGTCACGGCTCAGGATCAGGTCCAGGTCCAGTTCCAGTTGAAGGGCAATAAGTCTCGTTATGGTGAGATCTGAACAACAGCAAAACAACAACTGCGTCGATTGAAATTGTGTGTGTGTGTGTGTGTGTGTTTGTTTGTGTGTGTGAGAGAGAGACAGATACTTACTGAGTAAGTTTAGACAGGAGATCCAGGCTCTCTCGTGGCTGATCGGCAGTGTGTGTGAGAGAGTGTGTGAGAGCTGAACTACTTCAGGAGTGCAACAACACTTTCGGTTTCAGTATGAGTATGAGTGAAGAGCTATAATTATGAGATTTTCTTCTGGTTTGCCAGATCAGATTAAACCACGCCCGCATTCATACTGACAAGAATAGTGCACACAAACCCAGTCTGGCGGGTTTGATTTATTATTTTCCCACAGTTTTTCATTCAGAGAGAGATTTATTTCAACCATTACAAACGTGAATAATAACTGGGATTAAAATAAGACTAATAGAAATTCACACCTGCTACTCGAACTCCTTATTCACCTTCATCATCCACAACACTCACTTTCTCCCTGTACTTTCCCTTACACAAACTTTCTCCATTACTCCATTTAAACCAACCACTGATCCTCACTTTCACTTTGTAGATTTAATACCCTCACTGCACCTCAATCTTCCCCTCATCATTTTCCCCCATGTAGCTTTTCATCATTTTCATCACTAAATGCCATCTCATCCTCACTACCACACACAGGAGGAGTGCGTCCTCTGCTTTATTCTACTTTCAGTTCAGTAGAACAGAGTTAAGCTCATACACAACATGATCATGTACAATAATGCTAACATAATACAGTCCCCTCTGAAAGTACTGGAACAGCAAGGCTAATGCTATTATTTGGGCTATATAGTAAAGATTGAGATGGAAAGATGACTATCAGACAATAGATCAGCATTTTTGCTTTCATTTTATGAGATTTACATCTAGACGTGTTCAACAAGTTACAACATGGCACTTATTGCATCAGACCTCCCAATTTTAAGGTGAGCAAAAGTATAGGAACAGACATTGAAATCTTGAAGTAAATATTTAGTCGCATATCCCTTGCTTGCAATAACTGCATGAAGCCTGTGACTCACTGACATCAAACTTGGTTTCTTCTTTTGTGTTGCTTTTCCAGGCTTTCACTGCAGCATCTTTCAGTTGTTTGTTTCAGGTGGTTTCCCCCTTCAGTCTCCTCCTCAGGAGGTGAAATGAGGCTCAGTTGGGTCTAAAGCCCAACCCCCCGGATAAAGTCCTTGTTCAGGTGGCAGTGTATTTTTTTAAATAATAATAATAATAATAATAATAATAATAATAATAATAATAATAATAATAATAACAACAACTCTGAGGATTCCAGTTGGTTTGTTGTTTTTTCTAATCACACCAGATAACCCCCCCCCCCACCCCACCCCACCCACACACACACACCAGTTATTAGTTTCATAGCAATATTTTATTATACGTAGAAATGCACACAAACATTTGAAATCTGTATAAACCCAGGAATGAGACAGATGAGGCAGGAACCTGCAGCTTTACACCGCTTTGGAGAAATACATTGTTGAAATGAAACATGATCAGACAAGGTGTGTGCAGGACCAAACACAACCACACGCACACAGGAGTAACAAAGACAGGAAGTGGAAAAGAGACTCAATTCATCCACTTCTGTAATGACAAGAGAAAAAACAGGGAGCAGGAATAACAGACAACAATCAGGACCAAGGCCTGGATTTACAAGGCATCAACACACAAACACAGATGCGTGAGAGCACACACAGTTTGGTCACTGCAGACCAGATGCTTGTAAACTTTGCTCTGGATGTGACGAGAGAGAGAGAGAGAGAGAGAGAGAGAGAGAGAGAGAGAGAGAGAGAGAGATTCAGCCCAGGATGAGGGAGGATTTGCCACCAGGAGGGTTTCTGCGTCCTGATGATTTCTCAGACAAGGCATTCGGTGCAGACTTCTCCGTCTGAGTCGCCTCTGCCTCTTCCACTGCCTCAACCGCCTCCACAGACTCTATGGACAGGAAGTGATCAATTACACAAAACATTCATGCAGCTGTGAGTCGGTGGATCAGGAATACAATGCAAAAAAAAACAAAAAAAAAAAAAACAACCCCCACACAAAACCCCATGACACTTCCTCTCATGCACACCACTCCTTCTCTCTTCTAATGTCCACTTCCTCTCTCTGTCCAAACTCCCTCTCCTACTCTCAGTCTCTTATTACTCCATGTTTGGTCTTTCTCACCCTCCTTCTGTTTGCCTCCTACTCTCTTGCATGTTTGAGCACGCAAACACACACCATCCTTCTCTCCATCTCACACTCTTGTATTTCACCCTTCTTCAGTCTCTCACCCTCCATCTCACTCTCCTGTTTCTCTCACCCTCCTCATCTCCCTCTTTCCTTCTGTCTCTCCCCTCTTTCCTTCCCCTTCTATTAATCTGTCTATAGTACTATATAATTTTAATAATAATAATAATAATAATAATAATAATAATAAAACAAAGTGATGCTGCTTATTCATCTAAATCCGCTTCAGTGCAGCAGTGTTTCTAACTGGAGCGGAAGTTTGGATTAAAATCTAAAACCCCAGCTATAAAAAAAAAAAAAATGCATGAGAGTTTTCTCAACTTGAAGGGCACAAGAGACTGTGTGAAAGTGAGAGTGGGGGGGGGGGGGGGGGGGGATCGGTAAACAGTCACTGATCGTTTACATTCTTGCAAATATAGAACACACACACCCCCCAAGCAGGGACAAAGTACACTGCTTACACACATGTATCACATTACATCTACCCATTTCCCAGCCACACATCTGGTTTCAGGGTAAGAACACAGCTGTGGCTTTAGCAAGAGGACTGAGGATCGGCCCGTGAACAGCGCCACCTGCAGCTCATGTGCAGCTCCATCCATCACCACAAGACATCACTCAGATAAAACAAACAGACCACGATGGAGGGAGAGGAGTACCCGAGAAACATGGAGGAAAATGAAGGACAGAGGTGGAGGGGGGACGTCGACAAGTAAAACAGACAAGCACAAGGAAAGAAGATTAGGAGAGAGAGTTGATGGAAGGAGGATGAAGAAAAAAAATGAGGCAAAGAGGAGAAAGGAAGAAAATTAAGAACAAGAGATAATAGAAGACAGCAAGGGATGAAGAGGATGAAAACAATAAAAAAAAAACTAAGGAAGAAAAAGAAAGGGATGAAATGTTCAGGAAGGGGGGAGGGGGAGATGAAAATGATGGGGAAAAAAGAAAACTATGGACAAAGATGAAAGAAAAACCAAGGACCTAAAAAAAATAATAATAAAAAAAAATAATAACCCCACCCTACATAAGATGAAGATATCAAGCAACAAACAGGAAGAAAGAAGAACACAGGGGAAAAAAGATGGAAGGAAAAATGAGGGACCAAAATGACAAGAGGAGAAGAACAAAAGAGATGAATAAGAGTTAAGAAGAAGAAAACAAGGGACAAAGAATAAGATGAAAAAAGATGGAAAGATAAAAAAATAAAATAAAAAAACCAAACAGGGAGAGAGTGATGAAGACAAAAGAAAATGAGGGACAAAGATGAAGGAGGGAGAAAAAAGAAGATAATGAAGGAACAGAAATGCAAGGAACAATAATGAAAACGGATGAGAAATGAATAGATGGAGAAAGAAAAAGGAACAGGTGAAGGAAGAGAAGATGAGAATGAAGATGGAGAAAGTAGACGAGAAAGAAATGGACAGATGGCGGAAGAAAGTTTTGCTCTTCACTCACCGTTCTTTCTGTCATCTCCGTTCTGTAAAGATAAGTGGAAGAAAGTGACATTAGAAGAACAAATGATCACACCGTGGTGCTGAGGAGTGTGTGTACAGTATAGAGATTGTGTGCATGCATGTGCGCACACGTGTGTGTATGCATGTACATATACGTGCGCATATGTGTATGCATGTGTACATGTTCATGCGCGCACGTATGCACGTGTACATATGTGCATACATGTGTATATATACACACTGTGTGGTCTCACCACAACTGAAGATGAAGGCTCATCTTGTGCATCACTGGTTTGATTAGCAGGTTGTTGGACACACCTCCTGAGTGGCGCTGAAGGTTCTCCACATAGCACACCTGTGGGCTTCCCACCTACAGGACAGAGAACGAAAGTTATGGACACACCTCTGGAGGAACAAAAAACTCTGTACAGTACAGGCAAGGAGAGTAAAACCCTTAAATCAAGAAAGGTTCTACTGGTAGTGATGTTTCTTCCATTACTACTGGATGGGTGAAGATTACACACATGTAAATCTCTGGTCAACCTGAACATCTGCATACCATCTCTAAGAAAATAAAGCAATCAGGAGACATCGATGTGCATTTCTAAACCCTGAACACACATAAAGGAATGCTGCTCTCCCTGCTTAATCTGAACACAATCCAGCTTTCAGAATACTCAACACACTATACCAACTCAGATAGACAGACAAAAAGACAAAAGCAAAGAGATGGAAAGAGACATACAGACAAAATGGAGACAAAAAGAGACATACAGATGGACAAATGAGAAGAGACAGAAAAACAGACGGAAAGAACAAACTGATCTGCCTCTTTCAGGACATTTAAGTGAAAAGGGGAACTGGAACAAGGAAGCACTGGAACCCAGAATAAAACATTGTCTGTTTCCTCGTTAATGTCATTCTTTAACCAGAACATTATTTTTTTTTTAAGAACAGGAAATCAGATTAAAGATACATTCTTAGAAAAACAAAATCTAGAACACTTAAAAGGTTCTTCAGTTCTCATTTGTGTGCATTTTCAGGAAGATAAAAAAAAAAAAGCATTAAAATCACCCAAAGAACCCATCAAAAAAAAAGAAAAGATTTTTTAAAAGATTCATATGATAAAAAGGCCACACCCCCACATATACAGCCATCCTGACTGGTTGGATGACTGTTTACACTCGAACACTAGAAGGACCAGAGATTCTCTTCTGTGCAGAGTCCAATTTATCCACCACTTAATGTTCCCAAACACATCCCAGGCTTTTAGAAGCTGGTTCTAGAACCTTCTCCAAACATCTGGTACAGGGCAAAGAAGCACCTTGATGGTTTTCTTAGGTTCTCCCTCTGAGCACAGCGGTTTTG
The DNA here is from genome assembly GCF_023375685.1 of Ictalurus furcatus. Taxonomy (NCBI): domain Eukaryota; kingdom Metazoa; phylum Chordata; class Actinopteri; order Siluriformes; family Ictaluridae; genus Ictalurus; species Ictalurus furcatus. The sequence continues at coordinate 12,871,084 of NC_071266.1, forward strand.
TATTGTATTGTATTGTATTATATTATGTTATATTATGTTATATTATATTATATTATATTATATATGGCATGGCATGGCAAGGTGGTGGTGGGGGGGAGCAACTATCATAAGAAAGCACAGCATGCTGTCATGAATAATTCAGAGACAGCATCTTCTCACACAATAAGAACACAGTCTCACGAATAATTATCAGACACTGACGAGTCATCAACGTACTATAGTACATCACTGCCAGTGACGCAGACAATGCAGATTTTAAACCCGGAAGATGAAAATAGTGGAAAAAAGCTCAAAATTAACCAGATTTCTCCTACAATTAAAATTAATGTATACTAACATTGTGTTTCTGTCACGCATCATAAGACCTCTGTAAAAGTCACAGAAAATGTAGTTTAGTGTTTCATGACCTTTTAAAATGGCAGGTTTTTGCAATGTAAATTTTTAAAAATATTTATATCAAGTCAAACACCCAAGAGTGCTCAGAATCACCCAATCACATTCAAACTCATGTTAAATACTAAGTAGTATACACCGGCCAAAGCAACTGGTTAACCCCAAATAAAATACAGCTGTTCCTATAGGATTTTCCTGACATCTTGGTAACCTCCAACCATAAAAGCCATGGGCCCCAGAAAAGGCACGGGATCTCATTGTTGAAAAATATCAGGAGAGGATTGCAAAAAATAAAAGATTCAAGGCATTCGATATACCATGGAACACTGAAGACAAATCAACAAGTGGAGAAAATATGGCACGACAGTGACACTAACAGGACATCCCTCTAAAAGGGAATGGGAGGCTGTCAAGAGGATTACAGCAACATTAAAAGGAATTGCAGCAAGTACTGGTTGCTCCCTACACGTAACGATCTCCTGAATTCTTCATATCTCCGGACTATGGGTAGGGTCGCAAGACGGAAACCTTTAACCAAAAAAAAATAAACATCCTGACTCCCAAAAACGATGTGGAATTATGTGTTATAGTCTGATAATACCACAAGATACATTTGGCACAAAAAAACCAAAATGAAGATAAAAAGAACACCATCCCCATGAGGAAGCATGGTGGTGGCGGCATCATACTTTGTGGCTGTTTTTCATCAGCTGGAACTGGGGCTTTATTTAGGTTGGAGGGAATAATGAATAGCTCCAAATACCAGTCAATTGTGGCACAAAACCTTAAGGCTTCTGCTAAAAACACTTAAGATGAAGAGGATCTTCACCTTTCAGCATTTCAACAAACCAAAGCAAACCTCCACATCACCAAAGGAATGGCTTCACCAAAACAAGTTCAAGGTTTTGGAAAGGCCCAGCCGGAGTCCAGACGTAAATCCAATCAGAAAACTGTATGGTGACCTGAAGAGGGCAGTGCACAGGAGATGTCCAGCCAATCTGATGGTCAGAATGCTTTTGCAAGGAAGGATGGCAAAATATTGCCAAGTCAAGATGTGTCACACTGACTCAAACCCAAAAATATTGAAAGCTGTGATAAAATCTAAAGGTGCTTCAACTAAGTACTAGTGTAGGGGTGTGCACACTTATGCAACCAGGTTTTTGTAAATAAAAAAACTAAAAAATAAAGAATTTTTTAAAAAGATTAAAAAATTGATTGTTTTTCCCTTTAATAGGTTAAACAATAAAAGGTAGAAAAACATTCGACATTTATCTTGGTTTTACATCAAAAACCTGCCACTTTTATATATTTATAAAAAAATAAAAATAAATAAAAAATTAAAAAAAAACCACCCACATCATAACGAGAGAATCTTTGATACTACACCTACATGTGTAGAGAGAACCTACATGTTCCTGTATACATGTACTTCCTGTATAAGCTCACCTGGAGGGTTGTTCCTTCGATGAGCATGTGGATCCTCAGGTTCTGCGAAAATGCTGGAAGCCATTTTGTTTTTGCGAGTGGTGGGTTTCTCCTCGTCAGAACCAAAGGAGATGTTGGAGCCTCCACCTGGTGGACGGAGAACCCTGAACACACAGACACAAAGATGTTCGGACAAAGAGATCAGTGATGTCACAGCTACACAGTCTGTCAGTTGTTTCTCTAGGGGAATCCATAGAGGTTGTAGAATCCTACAACAGAACGCTTCCCTAGGAAAATGGGTTCCAATTATAACTGAATCCTTAATTATCCAATGAACTCTTAATGAACCCTTGAACCATTTCCCAATGTCCTAGGTATTAAGAAGAAACTCGAGCAATAATTTAGAGTTTTCCAAGCTTCCTAAAAAGGGGATCTATTGGGAAGACACTCTCTGTTGAATGGTTCTATAGCCTATAAAAGATTCTAAAGAGAATCTTTGAACTTTAGACTTTGAGTGACTTGAATAAGAATCTCAGTGGGTTAAAGAGTGTGTACAGATTCTTTTCCTTAGAACCCATATATTAGGTTAACGCTGGAACAGTGTTGGGACTTTTTAGAACTTTGAAACTAGAATCAACCTCCAAGTACTCTAAGCATTGGGGAAGTCAGAGTAGCTCATGAACTGACAACACAGCTGAGAGCAGCAAGATAACTGCAGTGACAGTAACAGAATGACTGCAGAAACGCTGGTTTCGCTGAAGTCATTGGTGTCGATGTTGCTTTCGTTTCATCTTGTGTGGGCGTGGCCATACACAATGCTCACTTAGCAAGATTACTATTCTGTTCCTTCTTCTTCAGTGTTAAATTATTTACTTTAGTAGACATGAACAATTTTTAATGCTGTATGACTGTACTAAAAGTCATTAAGTAACTCAAGAGTACAGATACTGAATTACTGCTACCCTGACTCAGCACCTTATAACCCTCTGCTCCCTGCTCATGGACAAAACATGGCATGCTTTAAGAAATGTGTCATAGGTACGGTCACATTTTAGTGTAGCGCTGCATTTTTTATTTTAAATATACAAACAGATTTCTTTTTTTTTCCCCCTTTCTTCACAAAGACCAGAAATGACTCAATCTAATCAGTTAAAATACTCACCGGTGTAAATAACAGGTTTGTCAGTATTATAACAGCACTAACTATAATTATGAGAAGCAGAATTTCACAATATACTGCATATACACATCTATTTTCATCATATTATACGACACAACCCAACCCTATAAGCCTTTATGATTGAATTGTTTAGTGCTTTCTGTGGCTGACAGGTGTGCTACAGGTGTGTGTGTGTGCGCTAGGAATGACCTTTGGGCATTTCAAAGTGAAGTGAAAACCATACTTCACAAAGGAAATAGAGTATCAAAGTATGATCCACACAAATGTCACAATAAATCATTTCAAACATGATTAGAAAAGCAGCAGCAGGTCATGACCTGATCCCAGGACAGATTTCTCCATGAGCTCGTGTGTAATGAAATGAAACTCAAATTGCTTGTTGAACACAGCAACACAAAGATCAGACGTTATTATTGGATGGGATTAAGGTTCTGGGGTTGTTTTTTCCCCCCACAAAAGATAGGAGTTCTCATTTTGTTCACATGGCATACTTAAGATTGTTCTACACACACCCCTCATTCAAACACACCAATTGTTTTTCTGTGACCTTTATTACATCATAATGCTTGTTGTAGGAGGTGTGGCCAAGCTTGATCATTAGCGGGTCACATGACCATAACGGCTGTAGTGTACTAGTGCAATGAACTCAATAACGTCCCTAAAAAGTGGCACTTCTCTGACACACCCTTTCACATCTCATCTGTGTTTTATTAACGCTCAACTTTTTGCTTTGGAGGGGGGGAAAAAAAAAAAAAAAAAAAAAAAAAGAGCAAGTGTTTCCTGGAGAATCTTTATACTGAAGAAAAAGCATAAAACCTCTTTACAAGATATAAGTCTTTACCCACATGTACCAACACCGATCGAATGAAAGTGACTGATACAGAGATACTTCGGGAATGCTCACATTACCATTCCTCTACATGGGAAAACTAACCCTGTCTGAATAAGGCTATGAAAATCACTGGATGGAGCACGTGTGTGGGTGTGTGTGAGAGCACAGGGGTTAATGCAGATCCAGGTTTGATGTCTGATCACCCGTCAGTGAATAAACCACTATAAACCTGTGAAATACACACATATACACACACACACCTGAATACACATCCCTCAGCAAACACTGCGACATATTATGACTAAAATTCAAGGCAAATTCAGGTTTGCAAAAGAACATCATGATGTAGACAAAGGCGGAACCCCACCCAGTCAGGACAGAACCAAACACACAAACCACATCCTGTGCAAAGCGGCTGCTTACTGCAGTTCAGCTAAACAGACAGGAATATTACTGAGTTTAAAAGCCAGGAGATGAATGCACTTATGTTATGACGGTTTTAAAAGAGTAAGAGGAACATGATGGATGGATGGATGGAGGAGAGTGAAAGCAATGCAGCAGTCTCTCAGGAAACAATGGAGAAGCTAAAGTAACACCTGCAGCAACCCATCTAGACAATAAAAGCTGATTTTATATGTAGTTTTAGAAAGAACTGGGTTTATAGTGTACACCGAGGTGGCTTTGAGGAACAATAGAGATCACTGCAGATCTCTGGGATCTAATGACTTAATGAGCTGCACCTGCAAATATCTGACAAATTCATAAAAAATACAAAATTGGCTTAGATAATAAGCTTTGTACCATATTAATCAAGACAATCATCTTATTTAGTCATGTATTACAGTTAATTAATTATTATTATCATTTTTTTTTTTACCTGGAGCTGCTTTTGGCATCCGGGTCCATGCCTTGAAACGTGGTAGTGGTCGTCATCTTTTTTCTATTCTTTTCTTTTTTAAATTCCTGAACGACTTTTAACACAAAATCACGCACTGATTACAAAATTAGAAATCGCCACAACTATCCAGCTAGCTCCCTAACAACCTCACAGTCTCATTTTATCGATTAAAACCCACCATCAGCGCCTCACCAAAAAAAAAAAAATACCCCACCGCAGGCGACTGAGGTCCAAACCTCTCCATTCTGACTGCGGAGACGCCTTATGATCCGTTTTCTGAGCTCTGATTGGTCGAGACGGTTCATATCCTCGCTGTGATTGGCTGAAATAATATATCTGCCAGCGTCATGACTGCCGTTGAGAGAGGAAGAAGGAAGCCGCTAGTTCTGAGGTAAACTAGGGACATTCAGAAATGGCTGGTCTTAGTCCCTATTAAAGTGCACTACATAGGGCATGTAGAATGGCTTCTACACACTACACATCCAATTGACGATTTAGCGCCCTATTACCTTTATAAATACACTAAACATGGTACAACTATGGTAAATGCACACTATGTAGTGTTCCATTTTGCACTAAATCTTAGGTGCTTAGGGCTACATCCTTACTACATAGTGTACATTAGGTCTTATACAACCTGTGTAGTACACTATTGTGACCAAGTCAGCTCTACTCCCTATGATAACTTCTACACTTATGTAGACTACTCTATATCCACTCTAACCCTACTTCCTATTTTGACACACTACATAGGGCACTATACGTCCAGTTGACAATTTAGAGCACTTACCTCCAGAGGTTCCATTTTGCATTGAGAGCCATACATCCTTATGTAATTGCACTACATAGTGTACATAATGTATCATGGATCCTGTGTAGTGCACTACTGTGACCAAGTCAGCTCTTTACTCCCTATAATAACTTCTACACCTTATGTAGCCTATTTCATATCGACTAGATCCCTTCTTCCTATATTAACACACTACTTATGGTGAATAGAATGGCTTCTACACACTACATAGGCCACTATACATCCAGTTGATTATTTTGCTCCCTCTTAACCTTATAAACATTCTAAATAGGGAATAACAATGACAAGTGTGCACTACAGTGTTCACTTTGGCATTGAGAGCCATACATCCTTATGTAAGTGCACTACATCGGTACATAATGTCTCATACACAGCCCGTGTAGTGCACTATTATGACCAAGTCAGCTTTTTATTCCATAAAATAGCTTCCAAATCTTACACACCCTAGTAGGCTAGACATTACATAGTGGACAGGTTATGTCTATTAGGAGGATTTTAGAGTTTCAGCACTGTAAGGTGTGCAGGAATGCACTATGTATGGTATGAAATATACAGTTTACAGTGCAGGAGAAGTTTATATTGTTATGTAAAACTCTTGAAAAAGATTTAATATTGAATCAAAATTTTTTTTAATGTAACGGTTAAAAAAAAAAAACAGTTCTTTGCTACATTTTGTAACTAGGTGACATCTGACCAATCACAATCCACAATTTAACAACACTGTGGTGTAAATCATGGACAATTAACATTATGGACAATTAACACCCCCCCCCCCCCCCACCTTAACGTGCAGGACTCAAACCTCAGGCCGTGGTTAATTTTATACAACTGTTTTATTAGGACACAAAAAAAAATCTACTTTCTCAACACTGCACATTGTATATGTGGCTGAATAAAACTGAGAAGGTACAAAAAAGAGAACTACTACATTTATAAAAGATATAAAAGCTGAAACGTGAATAAAACAAAAACTGTGAAGGTCATTCATAGTGGAAAACAACAACAATGACGACAAAAGAAAAATAAAACAAAAATAAACATACAACGCCCTGATCAACATGGTTTTAGGGTTTCTTGGTCACAGGTCCACGTGGGTCAGAACAGAGGGTGAAAAATGTTCCATATAACAACTATAAAGAGGGAAAGAGCGAGAAAGAGAGGGGGGGAGTGTGTGAGAGAGAAATTAAACACTGTCTGTGAGGATCTGAGCAGCCATGTTTCAGTCTGTGGTTTTGCCGTGACGCTTCAAACGTAAGCATGAACAACTGATGGAGGGAACGGTGGAGGAACGGAACTCGACTCTGCTTTACATCACGCCCCCTGTCTGCTGCTGGAACACATCGATCGTGTCCTCGTCCTCCATTTCCAACTGCAAAAAGCAAGCGCAAAGAACCAGTACAGTAAAATCTGCCTTGTCTATAATATTACAGCTGCTGCTGATCACTACCTAGTGCCCTTATTAAGGCAATATAAGGCTCTGCCCTTCTCCACCCCCACAACAGCACTTTCCCAAGTGTTTTATTCCTCTTATACCACAGCAGTCTGCTGTTTATAATTTCAGAATCACAATATAGTGCATTTCATCCGTTTATCGCTACTTATTGTTCTCAGTGAACATTCTTGTTCGTACCTGAGCAGGTGTGTCCGTCTCGTTAATGGGCTGTCCATCAAACCGGAAGCGGATCTGCCTCATCGTGAGTCCCTGCACAAAACAAAACAAAACAAAGATTTTACATCACAAGATGAACATTGACCATTCTGTGAAGCTGGCAGCAAGCCAATCAGCAGTGTTTAGTTAAGTAAACTCTGCCCACAATTATTCCTGTACTCCTCATATTCACCAAATTTGACGCTCTTGATTACTAAACATCACCTCAAAGCGACATATCGCACTGTTTTATCCCACGTCCAGTGAAACACACGTGTGAGTAATGTTTAAATTTCAGAAATTTTAAAATGTTAAATTCAAGTTTAGAGAGCAAAACCAAACTGGCCGTGCACTCAGGGAGGGAGGGGCACCCCCACCCCCTGCTGTCAATCACAGAGACAACTAACCAATCGTGGAAGTCTGAGTGCATGTATGTGGAAGAGGGTACACAGCTCTTTCCTCTGTATGCTTAATTAAATATTTAATTGTATTTTAAGGGAAACGGATTCATGCTACAGGTACAATGTGATCAGCAAATCAAATTAAATCTTGCTGAAGAAAGTAAATATTCACACAATAAAAATACTTGGAAAAAAATTGTCCAAAGATTTAGTACAAATATGAAACCACTAACATATCGAGAAGATTGACTGATTATCATTACAAGAAGACACTCCTCGCAGTTTTATTAGTTGTCCGAGTAACATTAACGCTTTGTGAACAACGACAATTAATCCATCCATCCATCCATCCATCTTCTATACCGCTTATCCTTTTCAGGGTCACGGGGAACCTGTAGCCTATCCCAAGGAGCATCGGGCACGAGGCGGGGAACACCCTGGACAGGGTGCCATTCCATCGGAGGGCACATTCACATACCCATTCATACACTATGGACACTTTGCACATGCCAATCAGCCTAGGAGGCATGTCTTTGGACTGGGGGAGGAAACCAGAGTACACAGAGTAAACCCACGCGGCACAGGGAGAACATGCAAACTCCGCACACACAGGGCTACGGTGGGAATCGAACCCCCAACCCTGGAGGTGTGAGGCAAACGTGCTAACCACTAAGATAAAACTGCAGAATTTTCTCTCAACACTTGTTTCACATACTGGTGTAAAATGTGTGCTAGGTCACGCCCCCGACACACCCCTGCGATCGTTTCCTCAGAGCAGCACTCTAAACCCCTCTAAAACAAACTCCATCTTCACCCTGCTTTCTGTTTAACTCCTGAGGAAATGGACCACAGAGATGCTGATGATGATGAAGAGGATGAAGTAGTGGGGTTTTTTTTTCACCTGTCGTTCACAGTAGGCCTTCATCAGTTTACTGAGCGGCGTGTGCCTCTTGATTTTGAACTGCACCACCGAGCCGTCCTGTCCCGCAACCTTCAGGTTGATGTGTTCGTTATTTTCAGTCTTCACACCTTCCTAAAGAGGGGTACAGTTAGACAGAGCGATGAAGAAGGCCGTCACTGGGTTACTAAAACGGAAATATCGCTGCGTACGATTCTGCCAAGAGCACGAGTCAAACTGAAACCATAAAAACACTGGAGAATTTACACCTTTCAGTACACAATAACATTTCTATAGACTTTACTGCAAATAAAGTAGAACTCTACTGAAAGCTCTAACGACAACCCAAAGTCAAATAAATCCTCTAAATAAATCAGCTTTTACATTTAAACATCTCAACTCAATAGACAAAATGATCACAAGCCAAGACGAAATAGTATAATTTATTTTAAATAACTGTTGACGCTGTGACTCAGAATATAATAAACAATATACGCACAAAAAATAGAACATGTAATACACTTATAATATATACACAATAAATACAGATAATAGATAAGTAATTAATAAATATAATATTAATAAGTAATAACAATGCACACAATGAGTAATATTTGAATAAATTATTAATAAATCAAGTTTATTAATGAGCTCATTTGCATATTACAAGCTTCTGTTTTATTTAATACATAAATATGCGGAAAATATTGAAATATAAACAAATTCTATATATTGCATGCTAAGCCATTAAACCCAGTTAGCTGTAGTATTAGTAGCATTAGCCTTTAAAATTATATATATTTCTTAAATACATTAATGTTCGCTAGAATATTAAAATACGTGCACCTTGTAATAATAGAAAAACGCTTAACAATGAATAAAACTTTAGCTCTGATATGTTTTAAAGAGTTTGCTAAAATAAACCTGATTTATATTGTATCTAGCCACAAAAGCTAGCATGGAAGCTAGCATGGAAGCTAGCATGGATGCTAGCATGGATGCTAGCCGGACCGTTAGCTTGTTAGCCACTTAGCATTATAGCAATTGTAAAAGTATTATTATTTCTTTTTATTTTGTCTGCAATGCGGCTAAATGAGAGACGTGTTGCAAAGGCATAACTGTACAATAATAATAATAATAATAATAATAATCAGAAATAAATCCACACACACGATGTCGTGTTTTTTTCCGCCTTCTTTTTATTCACCTCACCTTGGGTTTCTCGTCCGCCATTGCTGTTGTGTCTCTGCGTCGCTCTTTCTCACAGCTCGCTTCTTTTCCCGCCTATATTTTAATAAATCGCCCAGTCCCTGCACTGCGATTGACTGAGAGTTTCCCGCCTCCAGCACTCTGATTGGTTATACGTGCATATTCTATGAATGGAGCGTGCACTTGACTAATTGAAACGAAGAGAAGGCGGGACTTGTCGGAAAACGGGTAGGGGAAAAATAATACGCCTCAAAACCTTGCGCGAAAAGTCGCAGGAAATGACGTAAACTTCTGGATAGTGTTACAGTACAATTTAATAATAGTTTAATGTATTGATTTTGACATTAAAATATTAATTTATTTATTTGGTTACTTAGTTACTTATAATGACTTTTTAAAATATTTGTAAATCATTCTTAAACGTTTATAATTCTAATTATAAATCATTAATGCATTTGATCAAAAATACTATAAAAATAAATGGACAATGAATAGTTCTAAATAGTCAATAAAAGTTTGTAAAAAATGTTCTTTTTCATTTAAACAAGTATAAGCTCTGAAGACTTTGCACATATAGAAAATTAAATATTTTACAGAAAAAAATTGTACAATTATAGTAAAAATGCTGTCATGTCACATTTCGGCAGCAAATTTGACATCATAAATTATTACCAGAGTTTTTATTGCTGAACATATTTAAGATGTTTCAGCCCGATTTCTGCACCAGCTGGTTTTTGGATAACGCAGATTGAAGACATGAGCAGAACATAGTGTTGTCTTTAATCGCAGGTCTATCATTAGAGGATCTTCATCATATAATCTGACACTGAGACACGCTATCACACAGTCTGTTATAGAATTCACTACACACTTTATTGTACAGGATCTCGTACAGCATGATGAGGAATCATCTTAAAACTTAGCTGACATATATATATATATATATATATATATATATGGGGGGGCATGCCACATGATAGGGGAGGCTAGGGGGGCTTTAGTTAGAAAAGGTTGAGATCCTCTGTTCTAGAAGTACTCATTGGCTTTAGAAAATGCATGACTATAACTGGACCCGTCATTAATGCTGAGTTGGAGTGGTCACTGTGTCTTCGGTAGGTTTGGGGGACCTCCTGCCAAGACAAACCCTACATTCTGCATTAAATATACTAGCAGCCATAATGTGAAATAAAAAGAAAACTTCTCTATTTGCCTCAAGAATCTGTTGCTTTTATTGACAATGTTGCTGTAATTTTTCTTAGAAATCCCTCAAAGTGATTAAATAACTTAATGGCCTTAAATAGCGCACAGTGGCTTAGTGGTTAGCACGTTCGCCTCTGTGCAGAGTTTGCATGTTCTCCCCGTGCTGCAGGGGTTTCCTCCCCCAGTCCAAAGACATGCATGGTAGGCTGATTGGCATGTCCAAAGTGTCCATAGTGTATGAATGGGTGTGTGAATGTGTATGTGAGTGTGCCCTGCGATGGACTGGCAGCCTGTCCAGGGTGTACCCCGCTTTGTGCCCGATGCTCCCTGGGATAGGCTCCAGGTTCCCCATGACCCTGAAAAGGATAAGCGGTTGAAGATGGATGGATGAACGTACTAGCACCTTATATGAATATTATACCACAGTGCTGCTGAAATCCCAAGAAGATGGATGGATGGATGGCCTTAAATACATTACTAACTAAAATCTATCTATAGTAAATAGTGCAGAACATACTGTATGTAAAGTTACACACAGCACACTAGCAAGTTAACCAGCAGAGATCATACGTTGTATAGAATAAATAGTCCTTTTAAAGCCAATCATAATTTGGTTGAGCCAATTAACACCAGGTGCAGAGCACACCCAATCACACCATAACCACGCCTCTGCCACCTCATGAGCTGCTATAAATAGGCTAAGTTTGGTTTGGAAGGCAGTCCTGGAGGGTTTTTTTTTTTTTTTTAAAAAAAAAAAAAAAAAAAAACAACAACAAAAACAACTCTTGAAAAATGTTATTGAAAGTGGTGTTATTTGTTGTGGTGCCAACTTACATGGTGAGTGCTTATCCTTCTATGATTGATGAAGCTGCATCAGATGACCTATGGCCTGATCTGGAGGAATCATTGCCCAAATACAAGGCTCAGACTCCAGTAAACCCAACTCTTAATACTCCGTGTCCCCCCTTGAAATTACCACAATTTCAGCAAATCCGCTCTTCAGATGTCCATAAGCTTATTTTTAAACCTGCACGAAACCTTAGGCCAGTACCTGCTTTGATGAAGTCTATATTGCTGCCATCACCACCTCCTGCAACAGCAGCTCCCTTGCCTTCTAAAACAAGAAATATAGAGCTTTTGTGCCACATTGACCGGATTTATGTGAGGGTTATGAAGAGTCTCTTTACCAGTCCAGATGCTGGGAACTATCTCAAAGTGGGAACATGTCCTGTGAATAAAGACACCCCTAAGTATTACTACTTCCTATATCCCATCAACAGCTGTAATGTACAACGCCATGTATGTATTTCTAATTGGTTAAATTTTGGGGGAGAAATTGTGTTGTATGTTGTGCTCAAAGTATTCTTTTTAAGAACTGTGTATTTGCCACAATTAAACAATTTTCTATATCTTTACAGGAAAATGAAAACCGTGTCCTGTATTCAAACACATTGTTCTATGAGCCTCTGACCAATGAACCAGTTATTCGTGAGCTACCATTTTCTGTGCCACTGGAGTGTCGTTACAACAAGTTAGAACTCTTCTCTTTCAGCATGTATAATTGAATGTGCTCCTTCTGATATGGCTAAATGTTAATGCTTGCTTTATAGGCATTTCCGCTCCTACAATGTTGGCTATCATCCTCAAGTGGAAGCAGGGACTGTTTTCTTGAGCTTACAAGGTGGCGTCTCCCTCACAGCTGTAGATGGTAAATCCACTCAACCTTCCCTATATGTAAGGCCAGATCTCATAAGCCTAGTAATAAATCAGTGTTGGGCAGTGCTCGTGTTAATCCTTCTGGATTCATTCAAACGTGTATGTTAAACCAGTTCAACTTTCACTTTGTGTCATTTGGTTGAACTGTGAAGCTGCTTTCAGTGCAGTGATGAGCTGAGCCTAAACTTGTTGGACTGGTTTAACAATGTTAGTGTGGTTAGAAACATTAGCCTTGTTAGCATTGCCTGACCATTCTTTCCCACATGCTTCCATTCTGGAAAGCTACTGGTCATCTGTGGATGTGAACATAATTCAAGCCCAGTAAGATAAAAATGGCAAGTGACCATGTTGGCTGGTGAACTGGGTGTCTGGATAACTTTGTGTAAGAGACCATTTTGTCTTATGGTCATCAGAAAACCAAACTAGAGTACATTTAAAGAGTTGTCTTGTGGAAGAACTGATGCTTTAGGGGAGACGTGCTTCATTCTAAAGATGAATTCTCTTACAGAGAATTGGGAACCTCTTGCTAGTTGGCAGACTTATGTGATTGGCCAGCCAATGTACTTTGAGGCCATGACTCCCCATGGTCATGCTGGAAAGAGGCTCTACTTAAGCAAGTGCTACATCACTGCTTCTCAGAACCCTGACACTACATCTAAATACACAGTGATTGACAACTATGGGTAAATAATTGGATAATGCTAGCCTTTGCTTTAATATGTAGTTCCATGTGGTGTACTTGGCAGCTTTAAATAATCCTTCTGTGCAGATGCATGGTGGATGGGAAGAACACTCCTCAAAGCAAGTTTTACCCTAGTGAGGATAAGGCCACATTAAGGTTCTCTGTGGGAGCCCTCATGTTTAAGGACATGGTCTCCCATCCTACAGACAAGAAGGTAAACGTGCGTAATAAGCTGAGACTGTCTCCATAACCTCCTAGTATGGAATTTAAATAACATGCTGTATGTTTGTGTGGCATAGAGATTTTTTAGCACATGCTACTTCCAAAACAGTAATGCTAAAACAACTTAAAATGTACTGCAGATAACTTTTCGTACAATTTAGACCTGTGATTTTATTCATTCTTCTACTCCACCCCCAGGAAATGTTCATTCATTGTGAAATGCTTCTGGGACCAGAAATACCAACTTTAAGCACAAAATCATGTTCCTACATGGCAGATGCACAAGGGTGAGGTTCATGGTGTTGCATTATGGAACAAACTTTCTTTGATTTGCACAAATATTAAATGACCTGTTGTGCTTTTAGGTGGTCTGAGTTGTATGGAAACGACTCGGTTTGTGCCTGCTGTGATGCTTCCTGTCCTGCCCCAGATCCCTCAGGTTGGTCATTATCCCATTTTGTCCTTTTCCCCACTTAAATGGGGATGAAGTATGATTTATTTGTTGAGTAGTTGAACCCTGGCTTTTTTTTCCCCTCACTGTTATTCCTGTTTAACTTCTGATGTAGTGAGTGTGGAGGCAGTCTCCAGCAGTGCCTGGGAGGTTAAGAGTGACCAACCCACACAGAAATCAAGGGCAGAAGTCCTGAATTATGCCGAATTGGAGCTCTTCTGGGACAAAGCTGATAAAACGAAGGCTTAAATGCTTGATCTGTGCCTCTGTTGCTACACAATGCATAATAAAGTCTGACTGTTAAATTTTGGGTCTCTTGTAATACTAAAAGTACTGGGATTGGGGTGGGAATGGTGGAAATGCCAGCCTTTCATCTAAAGAAATGTACAGCAAGCACACAACCTTTAGACATGTGCAATGGAGTCTTTGTACTTAAGGTTTTATGTGAATATATTCCCTTAAAGTTGATCTGGAAAAATTCTATTGTATGAATTCATGGATTAGGAACAGCATTCTTTAGTTTGAAATTACAAAAATTGAAAAGTAATGGAATTTTTATTGAACCATGCTCCTAGACAAATATAGGGATGTTTTACCAATGCCTGCAAGTGGTGGACAGTTCATCTGTAAAGTAACTCCATCTGAATATAGTGGCAGAAAAATATTAATTGGCTTTTGTTATCTGCTCACTTAATTCTGTACACTCACAAGTTGTAACATCCGCACACTTGTCCAGGTTTGCTGTAAGGCTGCCTTGCCTTAGTACTGCCCTCACAATCATTAGTACGTGGTCACCAAAATCTGCAGAGGCATGTGTAATATGTGGCAGTAGTAGTTCAATAAAGATTGGACATCATAAATTAAATTCATATGAGCAGTAGTGTTTTATCCATCCCAAGTGGACTGTCATGAGGTTATCAGCAGTGTGGAAAAGCATAATGTGCCTTTAGAATTGACAATTGTATCTCAATTTTTCCAGTTTGAGTGGGTGAATGTAAATGGCTGGCCCCCTTTCTCCAAAAACATCCACTGGAAATGAAGACTGTTCCTTTGGGGATAGACTGATGCTTGCAAGCACACTTTAGCTGCCAGATAATCCAGCTGCTCTTAGGCAGCTGAAAGTTGTGCCTCTTCAGTTAAAAAAAAAAAAAGCCTGGATTCAGAACCCCCCAGACTCTTGGCCAAGCTGGGCTAAGCTCATGAGCTCACATGTTGAGGCTCTAGGAATGAATCACCAAGGACTTTTGACATATACACAAACTGATTATGAAGCTCAACTCATGGACTATGCAAGCCTTTATGAAACAAGACAAAACTGATTTGATCATACAGAGAGGTTGAAAATTGAGTGGCCACACTCATCTTTCTTTATGCCATCTTTCTTTGCTGATGGTGACAGCAGCAAACTGAGAGGTCAAATTGGGAATGATGCACCTGAAGCTATTTCAGTTTTGGCAGAACGCTTTATCGGGTACATTGCAAAAGCATGTGTCAGTATTTTTATGCTCTGTGATTTCTGTGGTGGCCAGATGGAGACATCAATAAAGAAATGGAAGAATACAGAATAACTTTACGTTTGATTGGAAATGTATTATCTCCGAGTTGTACCAACTTTGCATAGAGAAAGACAGCAAAGATAATTGTGACAAGTATGATGAGAAGATTATCCATACTGTTACAACCCGCTATCTTGGGAAGGGAAGTTTATTTTGTGCTGTGACATTTTGTGTGCAGGTCCGAACTCCCTCCCAGACCTTCCAGCCTGCTCCGGCCTCCAGGATGACCTCACTGATTAGCAGCCATACTGAAAGAGGAAGACGGAGTGAGAATGTGTGATTTGTTGTTAGGAGATTGTTTGGTTTGTGTTGCTTGCCCTTGTGGCTTGCCCTTGTGAGCAATAGCAAAGCAGTAATGACATCAGTTCCAGAAGATGATAGGGCTGATGTAGTAAAAGATCTGAGTTTGGACAGAGAAAAGTTGCCTATTGAAAGAGTACTAGGTATGCAGTGGAACACAGAAAGGGATACCTTTAACTTTAGTTCTCATGAAAGACAGAGGTTTTACTAGAAGAGGCATTCTCTCAATTGTACAATCTGGGTATGGTCCACTTGGCATTCTTGCTCCACTTGTCCCGAATATACAACACATCCTTCAAGAGCTTTGTAAAACGAATTATGGATGGGATGAGACTGTTTTAAAACTCTTACTGAAACCCTGCCAAAGGTGGCTTTTGGACCTCAGTGAATTATCCAGCGTACACACCAACAGATGCATGAAACCGAAGATATTTGGCCAAATGCATTCAACACCATCATTTCTCTGATCATAACTTTCATCATTTCTCTGATGCCAACCTCTACTCCTGATGAAAGGGAGAGCACTTATGCACCTTCTGGTTTATTCCACAAAAAGGAAAACATTTCTCATAAAGAGCTATATGAAAGCACAATAATGTCCCAGTGAATATGTGGGCTTTTTCTTTGGTGAGACTAAGATCGAGATATTTGTTCAAGACAAGTTTTAAAGTGCTATGCATGGTGCAAACCTAATGCAGGCCATACTTCAATTAACACCATCCCTATAGTGAAACATATTGGTGTTAGCTTCATGCTCTTGGGATGGTTTTCATCCTCAGAACCTGGGCTACTTTTACTTGAAGGGAGAAAAATCCATCCATCCATCTTCTACCACTTACTCCTTCTTCAGGGTCACAGGGAAACCTGGAGCCTATCCCAGGGAGCATCAGGCACAAGGCAAGGTACACCCTGGACAGGGTGCCAGTCTATCACAGGGCACAATCACATACACACTCACATATCATTCATACACTACGGACAGGACACGAACCCTGGACCCTGGAGGTGTGAGGGGAACATGCTAACCACTAAGCCACCGTGCGCCCGGATGGAGAAAAATTCTGGAGGATATTACAATGGAACCTGCTTCAGACTAAATATTTATAAAAAAAAAAATAAAAAAAAAATAAAAAAAAAAGGCACATGTTCTACAGTGGTCAAGTCAAAGTCCAGATCTGAATCCCACTGAGAATCTGTGGCACTGTTAGAAAATTGCAGGCAACAAACAAGATCCAATCAACCTGAAGAAGCTGGAGCAAGTCTGCCAGGAAGAACGAGTGAAAATCCCAAACAACAAACCTTCAGCTGTTACATGATAAAAACCAGTAGAGGTTTAACTGAAGGATTGTAAAGTGTTTGTTTAGTTTCTTTTTATAAAGTATCTCTCTCTGCATTTCGGTGTTTTTCCATCACAGTAAACCTGTTCATCAGGTCAGGCCAGAACTCTGTTTACAAATGGTTGTCGTTTATACAACCGTTAAAGTATTTTTAGTTTTCCTGTCATTACACCTCCTTCTTCTCTGAAAGAAAGTAGAACAGGCCTACATAAAGCTCATTCACAAGGTCATGTCTCACCAAGACCTGTCACACTTATTACATCATCAGCTGATCGCAAATGTTTTCAAAAATCAATTCTGATATTATGCCATGTATATAGTGGATTATTATACCATGCTGCACCCTTCACTATGCAGTGCTAATACTAATTTATTTACTTTGTACTTTTATATTTTTTTGTATTTTATTTATTCTATGTAACTTCCTGTTTGGTTTCTGGAGCTGTAAAACTTGTAAGACTTAAAAATGTCTTTTTATACTTTTTATAAACGGTAAATGTCATGTGACAATAAATCTACGTCTAAATCACAAGTTTTTATATTAAAGGTTCTTTCTTAATGAATCAGTGCTACTCAAATCATTGCCCCAAATCAACTTAATGAAATGGACACATACTGGTATTGCACTTTCATTTCACAATAACTATGTTCAAGCCAAAGAAAGTTCAGGAAAAACAGGAAACGTGTCTTACATAATGCTCAGCTGTCACATTTGTATCACATTTGATCACATTTATATCAGCTGACAGTAATTAACTGTTAAAATCCACATGATTTCATTGTTTATATATAAATATACAGGCTCATTCATCATGAATCAATATAACTAAATAAATGATTGATTAAATGTACTGATATAAAACTTTCATTTCTCAGTAATGTATGAACATTTGATCTTGTTCATAACAGCAGCATGACAATATGTTTTAATATATTTAGCAGTTCTGTTTGCTATTTTGTCCAGAACAGCAAGACAGCCTGTTCCCACACGGATAAAGGGGACCAGGGACGTCACCAGAGATTTATGAATGGGGTGCTAAGCCTCTTTTAGGGTCTGGGCATACTCCCCCCAACATTTTTTAAAGGCACCAAAATATATTTCTAGCCATGTATATTTTAAAGTAACAATGGGTGTAAAACCTATAGAAATAAGGCTATTTTTGTTGAAGGTATACCTGTTTCATCATTTGTGTTAGAGACTGATCTAATATGACTTAATAACTTATATCCAAATAAAGAAATTAAAGTCCACTTTGTCCCCATCCAACACCAACAAAAGGCAAAAATGGCTGTACTATGTAGCCAAACTGCTTTTTGGAGTAGGGGAATAATGGTTATATTCTGAAGTGAAGATTTTGATATAATAGTTGTATATTATAATGGGGAAAGTGGAAATAATCAAAAATCTATCAGTGTTTCTGTAATCTCAGCGCCCTCTGCTGCCTGCCAGTGGAATTACTAAAATAATGAACCACAATTTGGTAGCTATATGCAACTTATTTAGATATTACCTTAACGAAATAATGATAAACCTCCGAATTTAAGTGAATTTGACAAATTAATATCGATAGGCTTAAAAAATCTTCTTAAAAAGATTCTTTAAAATACAATAACTACTTTTCCAGACAAATCCCGCCTCCCGAATACGGATTGGCTAATAGGATTTGGAGCTGTGCTACAATTGGCTACCAATTGATCGTATGAGCTACTAGCCAATCACGACTCAAAATGCAAAAATTTTATGAATAAATGTGAGGAAAAGCCCCAAGGAAGGACTAGGTAGTTATGGTCCAGGTAGTTATGTTAGCAAAACTAGCTACACATTGACACTACAACGAGATATCGAAATCATTTCAGACACAAAGCAGCTGTCATCATGAAAATAAATTGTTACAAGATTGGTATAAAATCAGTAAATTGATGCTAATCTGTCAGTTTACTCACTTCGCACAATCCACCATATTAGCTGCGCGAGGGAAAGTGAAAAGACACTTCATTTGAGATAAATTTCACAATAAGCACTTGGTTAGTAAATAAGAATGTATTTATTTGAAACAATACAAATATACAAAACTGTTGTTAAAACCGTTTATTAAACAAACCAGCAGTTTCACGTTGAATCTGAGTGAAATGTGTCAGTCAGTTTGTCAGTGCTGGTGATGATCAGTGTATCACAGTATAAACAAACGTTTTTAAAAATCACTTTATTATAAAGTTTTAACGGAAATCAATAACTATCCAACAGTGAGAAGTGCAAACACTGTCTACCTCGAGGATGCAACTCAGAAAAAGATGATTAACGTGTCTTTCTCAGCAGATCCACATCACTGGCACAATCCTCTAAACCTGAACCACAACCAGTCACAACTGTGTTCATCTCTAAACACCACCTAAACACTCACACACACACATCATCACATCTCCATCCAGTCCAGACAGCAGGGTGAATCCCTGGAACTCCTCCTCCTTCCTCAGTCCTGATCTTCTACTCCTGAAGCTAGATCACGTTCAGAGCCAAGCTCCTCATCTTCCTCACTCCACCACCTCGCTGTAGTAGTAGAGTTGAGCGTTTTTGCTCAGGTTCCAGCCAGCTGCGCGGTACTCGAGCAGCTCCAACAGCAGCAGGCGGCTCATGGAGCTCAGTTCGTCCTGCAGGAGGAAACCATCTCGCAGCAGGAAGAAGAGCTCGTCCATCCTCCTGGTGTTCAGCTTCTCCAGCTGTTCGCCAACACGGTGGAGCTGCAGAGCCAAGCAGTCCACCTGTCCAATTAATAAAAGCAATGTTTAGAAAAATGTTCATATCCTACGTGTCGCTCCTGAGTTTCTGTACAAGAACTCACTAATAAGAACTTCAACTGATCAGCTTCAATTTGTATAACTAAGTTGCTGCGATTTTATATACAGATTACGCCGTCATGTTTAAACCACTTATTTATTGCAATTACACATGTATTTAAATAAGATTAGACATTCAATTAGGACAAATGTAACGGTGTCCTATAAATGGAGAACATGTTATTGTGATATAAAAGCTCTAACAATTGCATTCTCCACTTCTCAATGTCACACGGCTCCTAGTTATCATGGTATTAATGAAGCAGTGTGTAATTTCTTAGAGTCTCTGTTATTAATAAAAACATTGCCCACCCACTAACTTCAGGGCCAGAAACAATATAAAGCAGAAGTGTAAAATGAAGAACTGAATAAGATGCATGGCAATACTGCAACTCACAGGTCTGAAAAAGAGTCTTTGAAAAGATGTTATTATTACAGGTTTAGCCACATAACGTTTGAGACACTCGGCACTTCCGAGATTTAGGATTTAAAAAGCACAAATAGCATAAAACTACTATGTTTAATAGACATGTAATAGAAAGTAAATAAACAGGAAGTGAGACATAATTGTAAAATGTTACTTACAAAGAAGAGAAATGGTGTGTGTAGTCGTATTTGTGTGTGTGTGTGTGTATAAAAGTGAGCAGGTGTAGTGAACATGGAGTAAATGTGTGATCCCTCACCTCCACTTCATTAACGAGCGCATCAGGCTGAGCCAATCTGAACAAACAATCATACACCGGATCCACCAGCGCAGCCATCGGACTGTTATTCACCTGCACACACACACACACACACACAAATACACACCACTCACTAGTCACACCAATATGGTAATGCATAAATTATCCTGTACTGGTTATGATCAGTGTTAGACAAGTTACTCAAAAAAAGTTATCCACTACAGATTACTAATGACTACTTTAAAATTGTAATTACATTACTGATTAATGCATGTAAAAAGTAATCAGATTACTAATTACTTTACTTTCACATTACTTCCAAAACCTATCAAACCTACAAAAATACACTACAAAGTGAAACTCATAGTTCTTTCAGTCATTTTATTGCACGTCAATGTATGACATGATCAGAAAAAGTTGGATTTATAATAACACTTGCCTCGGGTGTTATCACTCAGTATGTTTACATGGACAACAATAATCCAATATTAACCCAATTAAGACAATACTCTGATTAAGAAACTACCATGTAAACAGCAATTTTTAATTACCTTAATCCGATTAAAGTCATACTCGAAGTAAACACAAATCGAATTAAGACATGTGGAGTACTCCTGTTTTAGTCGCATTATTGACGTGTATTACAGACTCGTACACACCTTAATCATATTATTAACGCGGTGACGTAATGACATGTGCTGTTAATTGCTCTATAACATGTAAAACCTGAACATGAAAGGAGTATTCTAAAAGCAACTCATATAACCACCTTAATCACAATATTGTCTTGTCTGTAAACATAGTCACTGTTTGCAGGACTACCAGACCGATAAAATTAGGACTACCAGACAAAAAAAAAAAAGAAAACTTTTCTAACTAGGCTAGTTTGGTGTCACTAGTCAAGGGGAGGCACAGCTAAGCTATCATTGTATGGATTTAGCTACTACAGAGCCATACAAAGTACATAATATTTCCTTATGCTCTGCTCATATCATGTTCACATAAACTGGAACTCATATAGACATTTACACACCTTGTTTTCCTGCTCAGCATCAGAGGACGTTACTGTTTCAGTTTCAACCTATTTACTGGTTTAAAAAACAAACGGCATATATCCATTTTTTCACACACTGACTGAGCTAGCTGACAGAATTGAGAGACTGTCAGCCAACAAGACACGAATGTTTCCTGTAAACCCTGTCTGATTGGTCTCGCCTCCGTTCACTGAAGATATAAAATTACAGGCGCTCTTCTTTTACTGACGTTCAGTTACGTAGTGATAAACCGCTCCCAGTGGAGAATTATTCGGGGCTAAAGAAAAAATCTTTGGGACAAAATGTGATTTATTTAAAAATGCATTTTACTTAATATTGTTTTCTTAACGATAAATTTGTAACGTAATTTTATTGGCATCAGTAACTGTAATCAAATTACATGCATTTAAAATGTAATGTGTTACTTCGTTATCAGAAAGCGTCAGTAACAGTAACGCGTTACACCCATCTCTGCTTATGATTTTATGTATTTTTTTATGCATTTCTTCTTATTATTATTAACGTGTTTGCCATAGCAGTAATTAGAAAATTTGTGCTTTGACCAGGAAGATCATGGTCAGTAATTTAAGATGATGAATTCACTGATTAAATACTACTGCAGCAACTCACACTCACTGTGCCCATGAAAACACACCTTCAGACTGTCGAAGACGTTACAGAGGAGTGAGACGACACCCACCCACTTGTGCAGCGACTGCCGCCGCGTCTCCTCTCGCCTCATAAACTCCTGCTGCAGCCGAGTCAGCATGTTGCTCCTGAACACATTCGTGCTGCTCCGCTTCGCCTCCACCTGTCATACACACATTACATCATCATAAGAAGAAGGTGACATGATGCATGGAAATAAAAAGCTGATAGTACAAACTACAAGACTAAAACCAGCAATATTTTATATATATATATATATATATATATATATATATATATATATATATATATATATATATATATATATATATATATATATATGTGTGTGTGTGTGTGTGTGTGTGTGTGTGTGTTTAAGTCATAAAATTTAAAATGAAATTGGTTAATGTGTGGTTTAAAGTGCAGCAGGTCTCACTCCTTACTCTGGTCCAAGCTATAGTTACACTTTACTGATTGGAGGTAAGCTTCGCCCCGAACACATCGCTCAGCTCCGCCCACGGCCTTAACATGTCAGTGTTTAAGTGCAGTAAAGTGGGATGCTGGATTCCTACCTGCACTAAAGTACAGCAGACGTGTCCTATGTCTCTGCACAGGGACGAGTCCTTCAGAGCCTGGTCCATTATCAAATCACACAGCTTCACCAAGTCTACTGCACCGGGGTCTGTGAGAAAACACACACACACAAATATGTCAAATAAATAAAAATCCCATAAATACTGATGCACTTCAGAAACAAATTTAGTATCAAACCATCTCATACACACCAAAACACAATAAGATGATGACACACTGTCACTCAGGTGTTATTTGAATGTTAGTTAGGTGTTACTGAGGTGTAAATCTGATATTATTTGACCATCAGATGTTAATTTAGGGTTACTGTGATGTTGCCCAGGTACCTGCCATTGCTGTTTTGAGCATCTGCTGTGTTTCTGGGTTTAAAGCCTGAATCTTCCACTCTTCTGTCTGCTCCATCCTGACAATCAATCACTTTCCCTTTAACACACAACAAACCCACACAAAAACATGATTAATTCTTAGTTCTCTCTCTCTCTCACTCTCTCACACACACACACACACACACACACACACACACACACACACACACAATTTCTCCCAAATAAACAAGGTGCGCGAACTTGCTCTGTTACAAACTTAACAGAAAAAAACACCTCACGGTTCATCAGACAGCAAAAAGTATGACATGGCAATTAATGACCTATAACAGTTCGATTAAAACGTTATGAATGATGTAACAACTCACTAAAAGTACCTGGAGACCGCTTTATTTACCCACTCCGGCGTTTTTACCGTATTGCAGCTCATAAGGACCCCTAGGTAACTAGAGGTAACTATAACGATCGCCTGCTTTAAAATAAACGCACTTAAGAAACTTACCGTGAATATATTGTTTATTAATTAAATTCAAGTTAATGAATGTCAAATAATAGATGTTTTTGTGTTTGTTTGCGAAGAAATATATTGGGTTGTTTGGGAATATATGTAAATAATTTCATACCGAGCTGCCCGAAAACAGGCATCTAAACACTTATCTAAACTGGATGGCAGCGCATAGAGGTGCAAACATGTTCTGCGCATGCGCAGTGGTCTCTCTTATAGTTTGTGTGGCGTATCGATTAAGTATGTAAACATTTATTTATTAAACTTCCATTTATCTAATAAAAAATGAAACAGTTAGTTACTATTTTTGTGAATAAAGATGTATATATAACGATTTTTTAACAGGGTTCTCAAGTTTCATCAAAAGTGTGGAGTGAGATTATCTATTAGGGGAGGAGACACTCGGCCCACCCAATTCTCTCAAATTTTTGCTAGCAGTTCAAAGTTCAACCATCACAAATATAAATGATAACAATTGGTAAATCTGACAAAAGACAGATAAATTCATCCAAATAAAATATATTTTTAATATATATATATATATATTTCAAAAATACAAATGTATATAAAAAAAATAAAAATAAAAAACAAGAAGAAATTTGGCCACAAACGAGCCAACTGATCAGCAGTGCTCAATGTAAGCAAACAGTGGGATTACAGGAATTTGCCCTGGGCATGTATGTCAAACTGTCTGTGTGTGTGTGTGTGTACACATGGTGTTTGGTATTGTAAGTGTTTGTTGCACATTTTGATGCCTTGGTGACAGGGGTAAGGGGCTCCCACTTAAAGCACTGTGGCTCAAGGCCAGCCATTTTCACCGTCATGATGGATGATAGCGTTCCGTCCAGAGCCAAACTGTTCCTAGTTGTGGATTTACTCAAACCCACCAACTCTCTCTCTGCATCCGTATTACAGTGGGGAAGAACTCAAACCAGTCTGGTAATCTTAGACAGCCTTCCAAATTTGCTCAAACCGGTCACCTTTAAAAATAATGAACCAAGGACGCATAATTACTCTCTCAATTTTTTAAAATTAAGATTAAGTAAATGCCAATTATATATCTCTTACCCTCTTCTTCACTGATGACATAAAATAATAATAATTTAGCTCGAATTTGGCTATATTCCCCAACATCAGCTCTCACTCTCTTTGATCACAGGCAAGTGATTTCATCCAGGAATTATAAAATTATCAAATCTTTTTAATAATAATTATAATAATAATAATAATAATAATAATAATAATAAATGAAGGGGTTACCTACAGCATTCATCGGATCGTAACGAACGTGGTTGAAGCGGGATTACGTAATTTACCCGGAAACGACTAATTCTAATTTTTGATTGGCTGGTTGGTGGCATTTAACTCGAGACAGCTATGAACTCGGCAGAAAACTTAAATAAATCAGGAAACCGAGTGAAGAGCCGCTGTAAATATTACTGCACTGTTACATATCATTATTTCCCCCCAATTATCTCTTATTATGTTTTTTAAATGAGACACAAATTATATTATCATATTGTGGTGTATAAGTCGTGTGAGTGCTCAGTAAACATGAACTAGTTAAGTGTTTAATAATACTCACATCTTCTATCATTTGTAAATGATTATTAACAGTCAAATAGAGTAATTAATTCATCAGATTCACTCTATTTCACGGAAGAAAGCACATTTCAGGATCTGAAATTAAAGTGTAAGTATAAAATGCCAGCAGGGGGCGACATTTCAGAAATTATGTTTCTCTTATTATTGATTACTGTAATGGAGCTTTAATGTTAAGTAAAATAACATTAATAATCATGGGGTGATTGTGATTAAGGATTAAAAATACGGGAATTTATACATACAATTATATGACATCAACAATATATTTACATTTAATAAACGATTAACAGAAATTCATCCCATTGAAAAGTCATAACACACTCAAAAGAAGTAAAAAAATTTTTATTGTGAAGTCTTCTTTTACTATTTTTTCTTCCCTTTTTTTATTTGAGTCAATAAAAGTATATTGTTGTATTTTAATACTGCTGTTCCACTATATGACAGTGCAAAAAAAAAAAGAACTTCCGTATCTGAGCTATAAATATTTCACTTTGATACAAAACAAAATATTAAACTACTAAAATCTCAAGTCAGATGGTACCTTCAAGATCATCAGCCAGGATTTGTACAGTAAACATTACGACATCATTGGCCTCGTGACATCATCTGAGATCATTTTTTCTTTTCTGACAGAATGATAAAGAGACGAACACATCACACGTCTGCTGATCCTGAACCACGAAGGAGTGATTAGTCATGATGCGGTGGCATTAAAACAGCTGTATGTGATGTGTTGTAGTGAAGAAGGGTGTGTGGTTTGGGACACGTCCACACTGACAGCAGGTGATGTGTTGTGATGGAGTAATAATAATGAGTGGGCGTGGCCTGACTCACCTGTTCAATGGCAGTGACATCATCAGAGAGATGGATGTAGGAAGTGACGCATGCTGATGAGACGGTCATTAAAAATTATGTTATTAGTGATTATACAGGAGAAACACACACGCGCGCATACACACACACACTATTCGGAGTTGTGAGCAGAATCACTGCTCGCTTCACGTCCTTTTTTTGTGTATTTCTTTTCTTAGGTTTAGTGCAGAGTGTGTAGTGTAGCAGAAAGTTGCAGCAATTCCCTTCCAACCAATCACACAGCAGAATTCTGCTGAGGTACTCTGTTTCCATGGTGATCCAGTAGGAAGTCCTGATTTGCTTTCCTCACACTCCTGCATTTCCGCTGCTCTGACTGTTTGTGTGTTTGTGTGTGTGATTTTTTAAAAAATGATTATTGTTATTGTCATTACACGTACACGTGTTTACATGTGCTGTGTGACGGGAGTGACGTAGTTCCGAGGGAACATTCCGGTCTGCCCGTGACACGCCCCCTTCCACCAGTTCGGGTCAGAGTTGTCCAGGACCTGCACGAGATCTCCGCGTCGGAACCCGAGCTCGCCGTCCTCCTGAGGGTCGAAATCGAACAGAGCCTGCACGTAGGATGCGTGCTGCAACACACACACACACACACTTTATTAACACCATTTATTACCATTAATCTGAAGGGAATATGAGAAAAACCCTGACTGATGCCTTAGTCAATCTTCTGATTAGAGATGTGCTGTGCATCATCTGTGTGTTAGAATATCCCTAATGCCCTCCCTGCTTCCTACACTCAGGCACTAAACAGTGCACTTACAGACCGTTCTAGAATGTCAAGTTTAGAGTTCGGAACTCCAGAATTATTGATCAGAACATTCTAGAATATCCAGCTCTCGATGATGGTGTTTTTTTATGCATGACCGTCCCCATTCCCGACTCCTCCCACAATATGTGATCTGATGACGAGGGGGCGTGGCCCGGCTCACCTGTGGCACCTGTTCGATGTCACGCAGGAAGATGGGCTGGTTTCGGGAGACGGATGTGGAACGGTGATAATCCACCAGAGAGTTCAGAGAGTTAAACTTCACCACCCACAGGAAGTACTTCCCTGCCCCGTCCCTCAGAACCTTAAAGTGCTGCACGTCGTTCCCGAACCTGAGAGAGAGGGAGTGAGAGAGAAGAGAGACAGAGAGGGAGAGAGAGAGAGAAGAGAGAAAGAGAGACAGAGAAAAAGATGGGGGGAGAGGGAGAGAGAGAACACTTTTGGAATAAAAATGGAATAGATTTGGAACAAAATTAAAAAATGAAATATGGAGAATAAAATCATTAGAAATAAAACAGAATCTAGAAATACAATTAGATCTTTGATACTAAATGTGTTTAGGATGTGAAAGAGCTGGGAACTGAAGTCATTAAAGAATAGGGAATTAAGCATTAAACTCGGAGTAGAATCTAGAACGTAGAATGATTTTCAGACTGAACGTAGAAAATAAAGTCAGTAATTCTGATTCATTTCTAATCAGGATATCAGAATAGAACAGAACTTAAAAAAGAAACAAAATAATAAGATAATAACAAAAAATAGAAATGCAGAATAAATAACAAAAATAAAAACACAAATTAAAATAAATACAAACTTTGGAAAATCCAAATAACTCAGCTTTATAATCCAAATAGCTTTATATTTTAGGACATGAAAATAGAACTGAATTCAGTAAGAAATAAAATGCAGAATTAAGACTGTAATATACTGTGTCTATTACAATATAATAAACAGTAAAAGAACGTAGAAAATAGAATAAGGGAATAGCGGTGAAGTAAAGAATAGAGGTGAGAGTAGAATAATAAAGTGCGTACTTGACGGAGAGAGAGAAATCTCCCGGTGCACTCTCGCTCTCTCGGATGAGAAAAGCTCCATCGTGTCTCTGTTTGTTCAGCATCTCCTCCGCCTTCGCCCGCGGAATCTTCCCATAAAACCACCTGCGTGTGTGTGTGTTTGGGAAAAAGCCACAGACAAACCACACTGAGGTTATAATGAGACACCGTGACATGAGTTTAGAGATTTTGCCGGTGATAACTGATTAGGTTCATTGTTTAATGTTTAATGACTGATGTAGTAAATGTTGCAGTGGTGCAGCGGGCCTCTCGCACTCACGGGTGTGGCTTCATCTCGATGTAGTTTTTGGGGATAAAGCCTTCTTTCCCGTACAGCTCGGCTTTATACCAGTTCTGATCGCATTCTTCATTTAACACCTGAACCATAAACAGAGAGAAGAGCCGAGAATAAACACATTGTTTACAAAAAAACATTCACCTGGCCCTCACGTCCTCTTTACCAATTCTCTCTCACACACACACACACACACACACACACACGTTTGTGAGAAAACACGTTCAGAAAACTGCGTAACGCTCCAGAATTCTTGTTTTGGCTTACATGGGCCACCTGTCAATCATTTTATAAACACGCCCCCAACACACTCCACCTCTCTTTAACTATATTCAGAAAGAAAAATAACATGGCTGAGATCAGTAACTAGGTAGAGTGCACCTGTGTAGTGAGCGAGTGTAGTGAACAGGAAGTGGTTTGGGATTAGGCGGCGCTGGCTGTCGGAGGCACGAATTTTTTTAGCGTCATGACATGTAAAAACAGCTGAGAGAGAAGACCTCAATTAACATAATCCCATTTTCTACATGAGAAAGAGAGAGATGGAGGAGAGAGAGAGACAGAGATGCGGGAGAGAGGGAGAAAGACAGAGAGAGAGAGAGAGAGAGAGAGAGAGAGAGAGAGAGACAGAGAGAGAGAGAGACAGAGAGAGAGAGATGGGGAAAAGATTTATGCAAAACCTGACCCAGTTTCTGTACAAACAAGACACACACACTCACATAATCACATACAAACAAACACACAAACACATATAGTCTCAAAAGAATACACACACACACACACACACACACACACTTTCATATGACCACACACACAAACACAAATACACACTCTCATATGAATACACACAAACATGCACACACATATATATACTCTCACATAAACACACACACACACACTCACAATGAGCTGCAAGCTTTCTTTACCACAGAATAATGAGAGAAGAATAAACATAAATTCTCCTCAGCCTTTCCCTCCCCCTCTTTCTCCCTCTCTCACTTCCCCTCTCTCTCTCCCTCCACCCTCCCTCTCCCTCCCCCTCTTTCCCTCCCTCTCCCTCCCCCTCTTTCCCTCCCTCTCTCACTCCCCCTCTTTCCCTCCCTCCCCCTCTCTCCCTCCCCCTCTCCCTCCCTCCCTCTCACTCCCTCTCTCTCTCTCTCTTTCCTGCCCTTTCTCTCCCTTACTCTCTCTCTCTCCCTCCCTCCCTCCCTCTCGCTATCTCTCTCCTGCCCTCTCTCTCTCCCTTACTCTCCCACCCTCTCTCTCCCTCTCCCTGTGTCTCCCACCTTCAGTATCTCTCCACGTTTGAAGCTCAGCTCATCATCTGCAGTGGCATTGAAGTCGTACTTGGCGATGGCCTCCATCACAGAGGCTCAGACACACGTCACTGGTGTGCTGATCGCGTGCTGGAGGAGTGAATGTTCAGCTTCAGCAGCTGCTGTTAGAAAACAGATAAAAAATAATAAAAACAGACGAGTCGCTTCACACACTGAAAAGCTGCAGTCGGACAATAGTTTCTTTCCTAATGCCATAACAACATTAAACATTTATTCATCTGTTTGAAAGTAGATGACTCTATGTGTTGCTAGGCAACAGCAGCATCCTTCTGTCCACTGTATACAATTTGTCCAACAAGAAGCTCAACTAAAACTAACGTTTATTTATTTACAGTTTTAGTATGCGTCGTTTTATTTTGGGGCCTAAAACTGAGCAAGCGAGGACAATTTTAAACACACCCCCGTACATCCTAACAAACAAACAAATAACTTGGTATACAGGAATTTATTTATTTATTTATTCCGTCCTAAAGTAATGGTGATCCAAATCTGTTGGCATTGTTTACAGTAAATATGATAATGAGAGTTCTGAAGTGTTTAACAGCTGAGGTTTATTTCCATCCTCTCGGGTTTGTTTATTGGAATCTAAATATAACTCTACAGCCGGATTTCTGTAACAATGTCTGCTGTTAAAAGCACTAAAGAAATAAAACAGAACCAAAATAAATTCTTTAAATTATTTCTCATTCCTGATCAGTGGATCATTTTAAAGCAGTCGGATGAATTTAGTGAATATGGAATACAGTTTTGTTGTGACCTCAGGTTAATGATGAGGGTGGGGCTAACATCAAAGCACACACACATACACTGACGCAGGTCGTGTGGTAAAATCGGAGACATATCTCCATTCGCTTTAACGCTGTAAAGAGATACTGCAGTAACAGTTTAAAGATCATATCCTAAAGATTTCAGAAATGTACAGAGTGAAGATATTCCTCAGGAGATAGATACATACATAGACAGACAGACAGATTAACCATAATATCCAGTTTTAGATATTTAGACAACATACATGAAATATTTTTCACAATTTTCACAGTAATTCCTAAATAAATAATCATGTACACTGCACATAAAGCCTTTAAAACTGGAATTTACTACTATTTCTGAAAAACAGAATTTTAATTCATTTAATGTAAACTAAATGAAAAAACAGATTAAATAAGTGGATGAGGTTTCATCACTTCACTTCACAAGACATTCATTAAAGCATCAGGACAAAAAGGGATCATCACATGCTGATGATTCCCTACTATATTTGCCAGTTAGGTCAAATGTCATCAGTCCTTTTGGGTCCCTTTTAAAATGACTAATTTACATGAACAGCAGGAATCTAATTATTGACCTTACTCTGAGTAAGATAATATTGTGATTAAAGTGTTTACATGAGTCGCTTTTAGAATACTCCTTTCATGTACCCGTTTTACATGTTCTAGAACATAGTTCGATTCATAGTTCGAACAGTACACGTCATTACGTCACTGCACCACACCATCCAACATTCCCTCCAGAATTTCACGTAACAACACACAGTTCGTCTTCGTTATGGTACCATATACAGTTTTGGGTGTTTTTATGTAAATTTTTTTACGAACGCTTCAAGCGTGGTTAATTATTTGTCATTCTGTACGTGGTAATTAATGACTGCTTGAAGCCATGGGCTGCATCCCAAACCACATATTTACCTATTGTATAGTAGCCGAGATACATGTATTTCTCCTACTACAGGCCTATAGTAGGAAAGTACGCGGTTTGGGACGCAGCCATGCTCTCTTGTTTGCCGTAAAACAGTTGAGCACTGCCGTGTGTGATTGTGTCCTGTCGCAAAATGTGGTGAAAACTCTCACACGACGTTAATAGTGTGATTAAGGTGTGTACATGTCTGTAATACACGTCCATAATGCGACTAAAACAGTAGTACTCCACATGTCTTAATTCGATTTGTGTTTACTTTGAGAATGACCTTAATCGGATTAAGGTAATTAAAAGTTGATGTTTACATGGTAGTTTCTTAATCAGAGTATTGTCTTAATCGGGTTAATAGTGGATTATTGTTGTCCATGTAAACGCACTGAATGTCTTGAGGATATTACATGTTGGATGGCTAACAATTGTCTGCAGTTAAATCAAATCTTTGGGCTCCCCTACTGTTTCTTCTGCTCTTGAGGCCAAGTTAGGTCCTCTCTCTGTTAAAAAATATTTCAAAAATCTTGGGAGTTATTTTTTAATCAAATTTGCACTTTGAGAAACAAACCAGGGAAGCTTCTTTCATGTAAGATCTACAGCAAAGTTAAAACAGCTTCTCTCTAGAAAAGACCTAGAAACCGTGGTTCATGCTCTTGTTACATCACAGTTGGACTACTGTAATTCTTTTATGTTGGCCTTCCTCAATCTGCCTTATCACACCTGCAGCTTGTGCAAAATGCAGCAGCTAGATTTTTATCAGGGACCAAAAAGAGGGATCATATTTCCCCTACTCTGGCATCTCTTCACTGGCTTCCTGTCAAGTTTAGAATTGATTTTAAATTTGTAATTTATGTATAGAAAGCTCTTTCTGGTTCTGCTCCACAGTACATCACTGACCTTCTTCACCTTTACTCTCCTACTTTGAGCTCATGTAATCAACTTCTTTTATCTGTCCCCTGTTGTACTAAGACAAACGTTGATCGAGCCTTTTCTGTGGTTCGTCCCAAACTTTGGAACAGTCTCCCTTTTCATGTGAGGTCCATCTTTAGCCATTTATAAAATCTTCTCTTAAAACTTTGTTTTATTCTTTGTGTTATAATGTGATGAATTTTAATGTTTTGTACAGCACTTTGGATCAACTTCTGTTGTCTTTAAATGTGCTTTATAAATAAATTTGACTTCACTTCACTTGACAAATTTTTCTATGTCTCAGTTATGGAAATGTGCAGATATGTATAGAGATGTGTAGAGATTTGTAGAAATGTGTAGAGATTTATAGAGATGTGTAGAGATATGTAGGGATATGTATGTGTAGGGCTGTATAGAGAAGTGTAGGGATGTGTAGAAATGTGTAGAGATGTACAGAGATGTGTAGAGATATGTATGTGTAGAGCTGTATAGAGACATGTAGAGATGTGTAGAAATGTATAGAGATGTGTAGAAATGTATAGGGATGTGTAGAAACCTAGAGATGTGTAGAAATGTATAGAGATGTATAGGGATGTGTAGAAACCTAGAGATGTGTAGAAATGTATAGAGACGTGTAGAGATATATAGGGATGTGTAGAAACTTGTAGAGATGTGTAGAAATGTATAGAGACGTGTAGAGATATATAGGGATGTGTAGAAACTTGTAGAGATGTGTAGAAATGTATAGAGACGTGTAGAGATATATAGGGATGTGTAGAAACTTGTAGAGATGTGTAGAAATATATAGAGATGTGTAGAGATATATAGGAATGTATAGAAACTTGTAGAGATGTGTAGAAATGTATAGAAATGTGTAGAAATGTAACAGAAGAAACAGAAAAATCCGCGTTTCTTCATCAGCACTGAGTGAAAAGGAAAAACACTCACCCTGAAATCAGGAGCCTCCGCAAACAAACAGCGCTTTAGATTCACTTCCGGTTGTGTTTTAAACACTGAATGACGACAAACACCGAGTAATGAACACTTCAAGATGGAATATTTATCTCTCTCTATATATTTTTTATCCAAACAGTTTGTGTTGGATTTTTTTGTGCTCGGGAACAGCACGAGCTTCTTTCTGTCTCCGAACCTGTCACTGCCCGAGAGGCTCAATACGCGTGCGTGAACACAGTGCGCCTGCGCGGTGCGTGTCGCCAGGGTACAAGTGCGCATGCGCAAATACGGGGTCGCATTGTACCGTGTGATTCTCCCCCCATGTGTTTGTAATAAAATTATTTTTATTATCTAATTATTATTATTATTATTATTATTATTATTATTATTTATTCCTCTTCTTCTTGTTAACAATATTATTATTATTTAAAAAGAACCTATAATAGCTGACTATCTTTGTTTTTGTTGTCTCCCTATTGTTTTCTCTTAATGTATTTGATTTCTTAACTGTATTGTTTTAAATTTATTTAATTCTGTCAATCGTAATACAGTTTAAACATTTTTGATAGATAGTTTGATAAGAAAATATTTTTTTAAATTTAACTGAATCAGACTGACATCTGGAAGTAACTACCAGAAACAGGAATCACAAACTGGAGATTATATGATGTAATAACAGATATAATCCTGTTTTTTAAATACAAAATAATTTCTGTGACCTGAAATAAAACACTAAAATGATATTAAAAACAAACTAAACTGACAACTAAATGAAAACCTGGAAATGAACTGAAATTAAATTAAAAACACAGTGAATTTTCTTTTTGCATTTATTGAAGCAACATTTGTGCATTTCAGGGAATATCCTGAATTTAAAGAAAAAAGACAACCAAATAAAGGTGATTTCTGATAATTAGACACTGTGTGTGGTGATAAAGAAAAATGGAAAAGACAAATAAAAATAAAAATAAAATCTAACAGGAACTCAAAACTCACACTAAACTAACTAATATTATATGATAAAAGTCAGAAATAATTAAACTCAGGGTGGGTTGCACCAACAAGGATTAAGCTTAAATCTAGATTAAATCAAGGTTTATCTAATAATTCTGTTGCACCAAACTTTAAACCTTGTTTAAAAATAAGCAGGCTTACAATTAAACCATCACATTTCACCTGGATTAAATATAATCTTGTTGCTCAATCACTTTAAACTCAGATTTAAATTTCAGTTAGGGATTAAATTTAAACTTACTTTTGAGGAGGTTTAAATTGTCAAAATGGCAGCACTTATTTGGTGGATTGGAGAAAATGAAAAAGAGTTCCTTGCAGAAATATATTAGAAAATATTATCTTTAGTGCATAACTGTGTGTATGTCCATGTTTTGTCCTGTGGACAAAGTTGTGTGTGCGATTTCTGTGTTTTTGGGTGTGGTCTCAGTGTTTGTGGGTGTCCCTTATGTGTTTGTATGTTTGTGGGTGTGGCTTATGTGTTTGTGGGTGTGGTTTATGTTTATGGGTGTGGTTTATGAGTTTGTGGGTGTGCTTATGTTCATGGGTGTGTTTATGTTTGCAGGTGTGGTTTATATGTTTGTGGGTGTGGTTTATGTTTATGGGTGCGGTTAATGTGTTTGTGGGTGTGCTTATGTTTGTAGGTGTGGTTTATGTATTTGTAGGTGTGCTTATGTTTGTGGGTGTGGTTTATGTGTTTGTAGGTGTGCTTATGTTTGTGGGTGTGGTTTATGTGAGGTGTGGGAATCTCCATCTGAGCACAGCTCCATCTGTGCTGGTGCTGATGATAAATCTGCTGTTGGGACACAAACAGACACTGCTGATGCTGCCGCTGTGGCCGACGCCCACGTGAGTGACATCACCATCAGTGTAACGCCACACCTTCACCAGCTTCTCATCACCACCTGGAGCAGACATGAAGAGATAAGAATGTTTATTTACTAAAACACTTAAAAAAATCCTAATGGCAGTTGTAGCAGACGGGATTAATAGTTTTGTTATTATAACTGGAATAATTAACAGTGATGTTATTACTGCTTTATAGATGTTAATAACACAATGACATGAGACATGTTTTCTCTCTCTGTCTCACCGGTGATGAAATGTCCTCCCTCAGCGCTGATGTCCATGCCGTTAATGGCCCCCGACTGTGAGACCTCTAGCTCTCTAATGGCTGCTCCATCATACACCTCCCAGTAGCCAACCTGACATAAAGGTCAAAGGTCAAAGGTTTATGCATTGACAGAAACCTTTCAATGGTCCAATGATCCCATCCTGTTCCATCCTGTCCTATTATGTCCTTCTGTTTCTCTCTCTCTCTCTCTCTCTCTCTCTCTCTCTCTCTCTGTCTGTCTCTCTCTCACACACACACACACTCTGTCTCTGGGTGGTACCTTCCGGTCCGTTCCGCTGGTGATAATCTGATATTCTTGAGGATGATAGCAGACGCTTTTGCACAGTGTGTTCACCAAAACCATCTGATTTCTCACAAAGCGCCTGGAGACAGAGAGAGACAGAGAGATACAGGTACAGTGAGAGAGAGAGAAAGAGAGACAGAGTGAGAGAGAGAGAGACAGACAGAGTGAGAGAGAGAGAGACAGAGTGAGAGAGAGAGACAGAGGGAGACAGACAGAGAGAGAAAGAGTGACAGCGCGAGAGAGAGACAGACAGGCAGAGTGAGAGAGAGAGTGAGAGAGAGACAGAGTGAGAGAGACAGATAGAGAAAGAGAGACAGAGAGAGATAGAGGGAGAGATAGGTGAGAGAGTATAAATGGTACACATCCTGCAGGAGAGCTTGGTGTGATTTGTGTAGCTGCACTCACACCAGGTCCCAGATGATGCAGGTTCCGTCTGAGCTCGCCGTCACACACTCCTCATCATTACTTTTAATCTTGATGGCGTTGACTGAAGCTTGGTGCTCCTTCATGCTGGCAATAAGTCTGTGTGTGTTCTGCAGGATCTCCCAGACTCGCACCTACACCACCAACGCACAATAACACATCACAGGCCAATACACACATCCATCCATTTTCTGTAACTCTTATCCTACACAGGGTCGTGGAGCCTGGAGCCTACCCCAGGACACTCAGGGCACAAGGCGGGGGACACACTGCACACTAGGTTATGGTATTCCAGGTGACAGCTAGGCGCTTGTTATGGTATTTATTAATAAGGAACTGTGTAAAATAGCAGTAATGCTCTGTATTTACAATTCAAAGTGGAAACATATATTATATCACATCACTTCCTGTTTCCGCCATGTTTCTCCTCAGCAACAGGACGAAACGTACATATGAGAGTTTGGGTGACGCTGAGTGACTCAATCATAGCTGTAATAAAGCATTTCTACAGCAGTAATAGATGAGGAATAATAGCTATATTAACCCCACCTGTCCCTCTCCTCCTCCACTAACGAGGCGTTTGCAGTCGCTGGTGCTCTTTAACGCCGTCACGCCCATACTGTGAGCGTTGGGGATCACCAACATCAGACGGCCACTCTCGGGAGCGAACAGGCGGATTTTCCCATCGTTCCACGCTACACCATTCAACATAAAAAATACACTTTAAACACTTTTACACATTTTTTTTTTTACTTACAATACTGAACTTTTTGATTTCCAGTGGTAGTGTGCACGACAGGTGAGATAAACGCCAGCACATGATCAAACTAGAAGTGTTTAGTCGAGGTGTTTCTCACCGCTGTAGATGCTCCGGCCGTCCCTCATGAAACCCACCGCGTTACACGTCATGTTCGGGACTCGGATCCGTAACAGCTCTTTACTAGACTCTGTGTGCCAAACACGGATATCATCCTGAGAACAAGAGGCGAAGAGTTCCGACGTTCCTCTGAGATAGTGAGACAGAGAGTGAGACAGAGAGTGAGACAGAGAGTGAGACAGATGAAGCAGAATGGTGAAACAGTAATAGTACACGCTCTAGTGGTGATGGTGAGAACTGCAGGTAAATCCCAGTGTCCTACACAGGAAAGGCTGCGTCCCAAACCGCACTGCTGTGGCTGGTGGCAATGAGCTCCGGAGTGAAGTCCGTGTAGCTGAACCTGTAAATCTGAGACGCCTCAGTGCCAACATACACCTGCTGACCTTCACCACGCAGAGCCACGGACGACACGCCGCCCTCCAGCATCACACTCCTGCACACAGACAAGCAGCACATAGAATTCATATACAAAACCAGTAATAATAAAAAAAAATAAGTTACATCTGTCTCACTGTCTTAGTGTCTTACTCTCTCACAATCTCACAGTCTCACTGTCTTAGTGTCTTACTCTCTCACAATCTCACAGTCTCACTGTCTTAGTGTCTTACTCTCTCACAGCCCCACTGTCTTACTCTCTCACAATCTCACAGTCTCACTGTCTTAGTGTCTTACTCACTCACAGTCTCACTGTCTTAGTGTTTTACTCACTCACAGTCTCACTGTCTTAGTGTCTTACTCTCACACAATCTAACAGTCTCACTGTCTCAGTGTCTTACTCTCTCACAATCTCACAGTCTCACTGTCTTAGTGTTTTACTCACTCACAGTCTCACTGTCTTAGTGTCTTACTCACTCACAGTCTCACTGTCTTAGTGTTTTACTCACTCACAGTCTCACTGTCTTAGTGTCTTACTCTCTCACAATCTCACAGTCTCACTGTCTTAGTGTCTTACTCACTCACAGTCTCACTGTCTTAGTGTTTTACTCACTCACAGTCTCACTGTCTTAGTGTCTTACTCTCACACAATCTAACAGTCTCACTGTCTCAGTGTCTTACTCTCTCACAATCTCACAGTCTCACTGTCTTAGTGTCTTACTCTCTCACAATCTCACAGTCTCACTGTCTTACTCTCTCACAATCTCCCTCTTTCACAGTCTCAGTCTCACTGTCTTAGTGTCTTACTATCTTACTCTCACAGTCTCACTGTCTTACTGTCTTACTCTCTCACAGTCTCCCTGTCTCATTCTCTCACAGTCTCACTGTCTTAGTGTCTTACTTTCTTAATCTCTCACAGTCTCCCTGTCTCATGGTATTAGTGTCTTACTGTCTTACTCTCTCACAGTTTCCCTGTCTCACTCTCTCACAGTCTCACAGTCTTAGTGTCTTATTCTCTCGAGTCTCACTGTCTTAGTGTCTTACTCTCTCTCAGTCTCACTATCTTAGTGTCTTTCTTTCTCACAGTCTCACTGTCTCACAATTTCAACCCCTCAGTGCCTCACTGTTTCACTCTCTAACTGTCTCACTTGATGATTTTGAAGTTCGTCACGGAGCAGAGGCTGAAAGTTCCGTCTCCTGATCCCACCAACAAATCTCCTGTCTTCAACATCTTTAAAGCATTTACACCCTACAGTACACACACACACACACACACACACACACACACACACACACACACACACACCCCATCACTGTTTGAGATCTATTAAACAACATAAAAATGAACAATATGAATTCATCACATTAAAGCCGTTTAAATGCATTAACACGGGCGAGTTAATTCCGTTTAATGCGCTTTATTTTCACGCTCACTTTGCTGAATTTGTGCTTCACTGGACCACAGCTGTTCAGCAGGCGACTCTTCAGGTTCACTTTGAGGATGTCTCCGCTCGTGGTGCCGCAGTAAAAGAAAGCGTCGTCCTCTGGGATCTTTACAGAACAAAATGTGCATTCTGATTCGTCAGAAGGTGTTGATTAATTCTCTAGAACAGCAGCTCTGACAGTAGTGCAGGTTTATATTAATGCTCTTGCTCTGATATCTTATCATTTCTATAGTAACAGCTCGCTCACAGTGACTTGTAAAGCAGACCCTGGAACTAACAGGAACTAACTTCTACAACTTCCATAATATAACTACAAATGGATAAAACGGATCAATAATATTGGGGAACACAGCCAAAGAACATATATTCATATAAATGATTAAAATAAATTATTAGGACACGTTGTAATATAATAAAACTCCTCTGACCTCTATGTACTTAATAACCCTCTTTAACTGCCCTGTCTGACACTCAGTGGGGCGAATCTTCCTGTTGGGGAGGTCGAGCTCCCACACACGGAGCGTACCACTGCAGGGACAAACAGGGGAAACAAAATTTTAAATTCAACACTTACATTACTAATGGACACTTTTACAGACCACATGATCAACATCTGGGTGAATTAAATCAGTTCTGATCAATCTGAGATTACAAACACAAATGTACTGAACTGTAAAAACTATGTTTATATTCTTTAATTAGTCTTTAGGATGAGCTTTTTGCCAGGAATAAAATTCCCGCCTCAAGAATTTCCCTCCTTACGTGAAATTTAATGGATCACTCAGGACTTGTTCAGTGTTGCTTCTTTAGTTTCTGCCCTGGAGCTACGATGTTAATGTAGCTAACAAGTCATGACACTGTATAGCCTCCAGTTTAAGAAAAAAAAATTACTGTGTTTAAGAAAAACTAAAAGGTACAAATCAAACATCAACTTTATCAATCGAATCAACATGCAAGTCCTGCCTACAGACTTTAAGCCACGCCCCCTACCAGAACGCATGTGCAAATGGCACATTGTTATGGTTATTTTTTTTCTGAACTTGTCGGTGTGTGTAGACGACTCTTACTCTCCGGCTGAGATGAAGACGTCATCACTGAGGTTGCAGTAGCTGATGGTGAGACAGTGACCTGCGCTGTGAGCCGACGCCGGACTCCCACAGATCGCCTCCTTCTTCTCCAAGCTCCACACCACGATACTGAACACACACCACACATACTCACATCATATACTATATATAATAGAACACACCCACAACAATTAGACACACATGACTTTTCATACTTGTTACAGAATTGAGCTTCATGTTGGAAAAAATTTGCATTGCACTCAGAATGAGAAGGTTTTATTCAACAAGTGGACAAAGGATGTGTCCTAGTGTTGGAGTCAACGACAGACAGTCAATTCACACAATATACTGTACTTATACACAGTGGGTCGTATTCAGAGACAGTAACATACATCCAAACGTTACGTCAGTATTTACGTGAGGAAATCTGTGCTTAATCAATTCAATTCAATTTTATTTGTATAGCGCTTTTAACAATGGATATTATCACAAAGCAGCTTTACAGAAACATATAACACAGGATACGGATTTTAAGTGTGTGAATTTATCCCTATTGAGCGAGCCGGTGGCGACGGTGGCAAGGAAAAACTCCGTAAGATGATATGAGGAAGAGAGCTTGAGAGGAACCAGCCTCAGAAGGAAACCCATCCTCATCTGGGTAATAACGGATAGTGTGAAAGTAAAAAAAAGCTCATTATGGTTTTAACATGAAATTTGTTTGTTGAACTAGTCCTCTGTTCACTAAAGGAGAGCTGAGTGCAAAATTGTATGTGGTAATTGCAGTTCAAGAGATACCATCCTAAGCAATCTCCAGACTGTAGCCTCCTAATGGAGTTTGCTAACTCAAATCACCTAAGAGGATTTTTCTACAAGATATTAACATAAGGTCATAAAATCATAACATGTGCGAGGTATATAATCTACAAAACTAACCCAATTACATCGTCATTACATAACCACATCGGATCTAATTTTCGCTGTAGCAGCAAAACTACTTACATTTTGACAACTAGAAATGTCCTGAGTAACTCTGTGACACTGTCAGTGTTGAAATTCACTATATTTGATTTGTTGAATGAATAAAATAAAGCCAGTATGTGTGTGTGTGTGTAAATTCGATGCGCTGTCTTGTAAAGAAAACGTGTCCACGGTGTGAAGGACAAACTGACCGAGCGCTCATCTGCTACGCTTACAGGGAAACTTTAACTTCATTCATCATTTTATCCATAAAATATTCACTGCTCCAGATACGTGATGTCTCTGATGAAGACTCGTCTCCTCCCTTGTCCTCCGTGTGGAAAAGATAAAAACTTTTCATGCACTTTAAAGTGATGATTGTCATATCACAGTAAACCAATGACTACATTTCCCATCCTGCACTGTGGCCTACAAATATGGCTGCCATGGACCGCAATTCCCAGAACATTCACCTTCATTGTAATCACTCACACCTGCATCCAATCTCACACACAATCACACCACACATAAAATAGACTGTTCGAACACAAAGTGTTTGTGAAGTATACGCTCAGTTGTGTTTCCCAAGCCTTGATACCGTGTTTGTTTATTCTGGTTTTGACCTTGTTCACGTTTATGACCTTGTCTCTTTGCCTTGCATAGTTGGACTGTTTGCCTGATCGATTAATCCTTGCCTGCCTATGTACCATAATTTCTGCCTGATCCTTTGAAATTATTGGACTTCTTGTTGTTTTATTAAACTGCCATACCTGCATTTGCTTCTGTCTGCACCTCGATTACATGACAATGATATTATTCATTAATGAATAGTGTTATATTTCTGTATTTAATATTGGCCTTGAGTAGTGTGTATGTGTGAGTGTAGTTACAGTGAAATCATACATTTCAGCATGACATATTGTGGATATATTAATCTGAGGTCTGAACACTGATGAGTGTAATTTCAGAATTAAATCCTGACTGCACACAATATACAATGATTTACACAATAGACAGTAATTTACGATGAACAGACACAGGATGTAACTTCACCTGCCGTCATCTTGTCCTCCCAGAGACACCAGGTATTTCTCATTCGGAGAGAAAGCAAGCGCTTCGACTTTGGCTTTGTGGAGGATGAGCCGAGCGTGAATGTCTCTTTTAGCGTAATCCCAGATGATTACATCAGCCTGAGGAAAGATGTATTAAAATAAATCTGAAAAAGGTTTAGCATTAATGTCATGCTGGAGCGTCACCACTGACACAGTAAAACTTCCTTTAAAATACGCAAAAAAATTGTTTAAAGCTAGCCATTGAGAGATGAGAATCTGAGAACATGTTTCTGATAAATTAAGAAAGGGACAATGGTAATAGTAAAAACCACTGCGGTCTCTAAATGTTCTGTGTTATTACAGTATGCTTGTTTCTTTATATCACCTTTATTATTTAAAACAAAAATTAAATCTAATATCGACAAACACATGATTTGAAAAAATTGCATTAGCAAAAAGTAGCATCAAAAAAGCAAATAGTGGATTAATAATTAATATTCATTTTTATATAATAATAATAATAATCATACTACTATGACTACTACTAATAATAATAATGTTAGATAATACATAAATAAATAAATAATTCTGCACTCCAAGTTGGATTTCTCCAGGGTTTTATTAAGGATTAGATGTGTACCTTAAAGCCCATGAAGGTGACCTGTCCTGAAGCAATGTACGTCCCACTCCTGGACACAGAGACGCAGGAGACATTGTTGGTGTGTCCGTGGAGGAAGTCCTGCTTCCAGTCCCTCAGGTTCTTAATGATCAGCGTGCAGCCGAGCGGGTAGATCAGATGCTCTCGGTCCGGGTGAACTTGCAGTCCAGAGAACACATGACCTGAAAGAGAAAACAAAAGCACGCTGATATGCTTTTAAAGCTTCAGGTTCAATCCTGAGCTTGGGTTACTGTCTTTCCGGGTAGTCATGTGTGCTCCACATGTTCGTGTGGAGTTTCCTCCGAGTTCTCCGGTTTCCTCCCACCTCACAAAGACATCCGGGTAGATCGGTGACTCTAAATTGGCCCCAAGGTGTGAATAAGTGTGTGTGCATGGTGATGAAATAAAATTTAAAAAGATCCCTGGGTTAAAGATCTTCCTTGCTGAAAAAAACCCCACTAGAATCTCTCATAGAATTTATAATGGTTTTAATGATTATAATGAGAATTGTATTGGTTTTAATAGAAACTGTAATGGTCCCTGTGGGTCTCTACTGGTAATATGTTGCCTTCTATTGGTGGAATGTTGTGTAGTGGATACCATTAAGGACCAGTAGAACACCTTTGACATTTGGTAATGGTTTTAATGATTAACAGCTGATGGTTTGTAATGGTATTTGTAGTGGAAACCATTTGCATGGGTTTTATTGTTTCTTATTCAGCAGGGTTAACTCCATCTAGAACCTTCTTTGAGAAAGAAACACTTTATTATTATTATTGTCTTCTACACAAAACCTTAAATAATTGAGTTAATTCTTACAACCTTCACTGTGTGCGTGTGTGTGCGTGTGTGTGTGTGTGCTCTCTCCAGTAAAGTTCTAATATCAGCGCTTACCGTTGAACCCAATAACGGCTTCGAGTTGTAGTTTCAAAACCTCCTGCGCTTCTGCTGC
The DNA here is from genome assembly GCF_023375685.1 of Ictalurus furcatus. Classification (NCBI taxonomy): domain Eukaryota; kingdom Metazoa; phylum Chordata; class Actinopteri; order Siluriformes; family Ictaluridae; genus Ictalurus; species Ictalurus furcatus. Next base: position 12,914,574 of record NC_071266.1, read on the forward strand.
CATCAGAGAATCTCACAATAGAACAACAAACTCACAAACAAACAAAATGCACGAAATGGAAAAGTCTATAAACCCGAGGATCCGCAGCAACCGAGCAAAACTACGACAGTGTTTATAGCCGTAACTACGCGACGGCGTTGACGTCATCACCCGCGACAAACATTTTCAGTGTATTAACGTAACTTAAAAAATTATTTAATTGAAAACCTTTATTAGATAAAACATGAAGATATAAAGATAAAGATTTTAATTTTAATGAGTAATTAATATTATATATATTCTTATTATTTACACCGTCTATTTTACTTTCAATCAATAAACTAAATAATACTCCCTGCATTGTTTTTTTAGTATATAAGCTATGTACAAAAAAGATCATAAAAAGAAACTAATGTGGTCTATAAATGATAGCATGTTATTATAGCATGATGTTTTTATACCACCTGGATTATTAAAAAGCAAGCAAGCAAACAAATCAATGTGACACCGACAGATACTTGTTTGTAAAGAACAAAAACAGATAGATAGATAGATAGATAGAGGGACAGGAAATAAAATGCAGGAAGACATAACTAATGCACAGAGTGATCAGAAGCATCACAATATACAGAGACACAGAGTTTTTAAATGCCCTATTTTTATTCATTGTGTATAAAGTCAGTACAAGTAGTAAAAAAGAAGGCTCAGACAACACAATAATACAATACGAGCACAGTTGCACAAAACAGTTATGATATAATTGCATTTGTGTTTTATTGATGAAATCAGATGATGTCTGAGTAAAAGAAAACAACAACACAGAAATGGTCAGTGTTATAGTGATTAATTTCACAGGCCATCCATAATAATAATAATAATAATAATAATAATAATAATAATATCAGCCTATCCCAGGGTGCCTGATGCACCCTGGGATAGGCTCCAGGTTCCCCGTGAGCCTGAAGAAAGAATAAGCGGTAGAAGATGGATGGATGGGATGGATAATAATAATAGCCGGCACCCTGTCCAGGGTGTACCCCGCCTTGTGCCCGACGAACCCTGGGATAGGCTCCAGGTTCCCCGTGACCCTGAAGATTAAGCGGTATAGAAGATGGATGGATGGATAATAGCAGGGTGTATTTCCACTCCACTACATGTTCACTAGAGAAAACAAACTCTCTATAAATAAGTTACACACGACCTTCACAGATCATAAAACATGTTCCGAATAAATTAGCATCAACTTTTGTGAGTGTGAGTGTGTGCGTGTGCACGTGCGTGTGTGTGTGTGTGTATGTGTGTGGGTGTGCACTCTTTAAAATGGACCATACTGAATTCCCCAAACTTCCAGACTCTGGATCTTGAATTTGCCCCTGCAGAGGACAGGACTGTCGAAAGTGTTGCAGCGTTCAGACTGTCCTGCTGTGAGACCCGTGCCGAGACACAGGGCATGTCCACCATCTCCACCTGACACACACACACACACCATCACAATGATAAATAAGTTAGACAAGACAGGTAGCTGTGAAGACAGACAGACAGACAAGCAGACAGACAGCTCACCAATAAATAACATCTCATCATCTCCGCTCAAGAAGCGAGGGGTCACAGCGGGGCAGGTGGTGCAGTATGATGTCATCACGTCACAGGAAGTGGAAGCTGAGGAAGATGAAGGGGAGGATGTAGAGGATTCCTTTATTCCTGTCATCCCTGAGATGTGCAGCACAGTTTTCTGGTATCGCTCCATTGCTGGCCTCAGCTGAAAGAGTCATGTTTGTCATTTTTAAATATATATACTGTACACATAAACACCCACGCACACACACACACACGCACGCACACACACACACACTTATGCTCAGAACTTTACATCTCATTATTACATCACTTCCTGTACTGTGCAGTCTTAATCCTAATGTTTAGATGTTTTCCTAATGTTTCTTACTGTGAAGACGAAACACTCTCCAGTGCCAAAAAACTGCAGCTCCGCCCCCTCACGCCTCCTCAGAGTCCAATCTGAAGACAAAAATGCTCCACATACCTGAGACAGACAGACAGACAGATAGACAGACAGGCAGAAAGATATTACAGGAGTGTGGTTTGGGACACATCCTTATGGTGGTGCTCTGTCAATGTTCCCTCGCACCAAACACACCAAGCAAAACTAAACATGTCTGTGTGATAAATACAGTGTCTTCTGATCTGATCTGATACTCACCTCCTCGTCCACCGTTTTCAGGAGCAGCACCGTTGGCTCGTGGCCTTCAACATGAGCATAAAACCTGAAAATAAAATTCATTTAAAATAAAGAAATTACAGTGGTCTGAGAGATGTACATAATATATATATATAAACACTGAAAATGTCACAAAATACAGAAAATGGGGTAGTATTTTCATTTTTTCTGTGAAAGCCATAAGATGTTGATGCTGCAACACATGCCACATTTTTACATCACTGTATTTTTATCCTGTTCAAAACTAAGCTGATTGTTTTAATGACTAATATACAGTTATTGATTAAAGGAATATAATTAAACTCATTTAATATAAACCAAACATGCCAAACTACATATTACATGGATATATTATTTCAAAATAGCTTTTGGTCATGATGGAGAAGGAGGGGAGATGGGTAGTGGCGTACGCTGTGAGGTCTCCGCCGTGTTCTTCAGTGCTGTAGAGGCGTTCTGGGCTGAAGAGAGAGAAGCGCTCAGGAATCCAGGCCCACACCACTCGCATCTCTGTCTCCGACACCACAGTGGAGCGAACACGTCCCAAATCCAAACAGCCCAAACAGCTGGAGAGAAACACACACACACACACACACACACACACACACAAAGCCCTTTATTAATATATGGCACACGTTAGAAACTAGGACTAAGAACCCGGAAACAAGGGCAAAAAAACTGGGAACATGAAACCACCAGGAAATCGAGAAAAACAGGAAATGTCTTGAAAAAGACTAAATTATGCAACTAGACAGGATGTGACCGTTCCTATTTATTCTTCTCAAAAGATCTGTGTTTAGAATCCCTCATTTAATTCATAGTCACTCGTATTTTAGTATCATACATGATATCAGTTGAGTAATAAGCTCTTTAGAGCATGTAGTTCCCATACATTTGGTTGTGGCATTCTTTATTTACATAAAAGCTCCTCACCTCTTGTGCTCGATCCCTTTCTGTATTAGCGCTTGTTTGTTAGCGTTGTAGAGGAAGTTAAGCTCCTTGCGTGTAGGCAGCTGGATGCTAAAGGCTCTCTGAAGCAGAGCATCAGTGCTACTGTGACGGCTCACGTTCTCCACGAAGCTCTTCATGTCCTGCTTGAAATCTTCTACATGGGCCACTCGAGAACTCACCGAGACCTTGTAGAGGCTGAGCAGCGCTAAAGCTACGCGGTACAGAACCTTGTAGCCCTCAACCAGGTAGACATCCAGGACTCGGACGGCGTAGATGAAAGGTAGGTCGGCGAAAATCCACATGATCCAGTCTGAGTAGAACTCAAAGAGGCTCTGATGGGAGCTTGCGATTAGTTTACGGATTCCACGGCAGTACTTGTTGGCTAAGTCACCAAAGGTCATGCAGGATGCATGGGTGGTAACAAAGTTCTGATCGATATAGCGCTTTTGTGGATCTGTGTATCTCACCAGAGAGCAGATGCTGTGGAAGCACTGAGCCTCGTCCTCACTGTAGTGAAGCAGCAAAGACACCAGAGCCGGCAAAATGGGGCAAAAGGTCATTTCTGGGAATTTCTCGCTCACACACAGGAGGATCATCTTCACCGAGTTCAGGCCGGATTTGTTTAGGCAGTAGCGAGGGATCTCACCATCTTTCATGAATTTGGGGAAAGGATGCGTGCTCCTCCCGTGCTCCTGGAATATCCTGCCTGCCAGGTAGTGATACATCTCGGAGTCCTCTGCACTGGAAGTGCACTCGATGCGGTGTATGAGGTGTTGGTAAGATTTGGCCTGCAATGTGTGCTGCGTCACCCAGAATCCCGAGCGTGCCATCTCTTTTAGCTCAGAAGGATCACTGATGAGAACTTTCTGGAAGCGAGAGGCGGCTTCGGGGTGGATTTTCTCCCAGTCCACGTAGTGACCATATTTCATGCCAGTACACGAGCTGATTTCCCAGCTGTCCGGCTCGGTGATGGTCAACATTGGGATGTTTTTAGGGTTTCCTCTTGTACCTACGAGACAATAAAACTGAATGAGTAAAAATTGTGGACCAAAAACTCTAAATGCACCTCCAAGAACATTCTTCATTTTTAGTTAGTTACAGTTACATTAACATTTACAAAGAGCTGTCCATAGTATTGGGGGGGATCTCTTCAACCACCACTAGTGTGTAGCATCCACCTGGATGATGGCAGCCATAGTGCGCCAGAACGCCCACCACACACCAGCTATTAGTGGAGAGGAGAGAGTGATGAAAACAATTCTTTTACAATAAGATGACCACACGTTTAACATCTCATCTTAAAGACAGTACTGTTTTCACAGTATAGTGTCTCTGTCACTATACAGAGGTATTAGGCCCCCACACAGAACACAGGGTGAGCACCCCCTGCTGGCCTCACTAATACACCTTCAAGCAACAACCTTAATTTTCCCCAAGAGGTCTCCCATTCAGGGAGTGCGCAGGCTAAACCTTGCTTCGCTTCAGTAGGAAGCCAGGTGAGAACTGCAGGGAGACATGGCTCTGGCCACTACAAATTAAAGCCAAAAAATGTGTCCAGGTGTTCCAGGCGTTCCAGGTGTTTCAATAAAATATATGGATTCATAACAAAAGACAAACTGAACAGAAATTTCCGATTTCAGATTTCACACTGGATCTGTCTTAGTGTTTAATAGCTAATAAATTTTTCTTAAATGCATTCTGTTCCTTGAAGGCACTTTTTAAAAAATATTTATCTTTCTCCAAATGTAATCATTCCCACCCCATCCTAGCTTTGGTCAAACACTAGCCTGCGACTAGCCAACCTGGTATCATGAAGATTTGTGTATATTATACAAAAAGCCATTATTCATTCATCGTAATTTCCGAATGGAAACCAACGATTAAAAAAATAAAAACACCTCCTTCAGTAAGAGAAGACAAAACTAAAATCAAACCAAACAAGAGCTTGATACAAAATACATACTCTTTCCATTTACAAACTTGTGAAACTTTTATGGATTTATAGATTATTTATTGGCTGATGTCAGAGCAACAGAGGAAAAAGTAAACAAGAACTTATCTGCTACTTCAGTTGTCTTCCATATGAATAAATGTAACAGTCTTGAATTGTCAAATTAGATTTTTATTCTTTGGTGGGAACAAAAGTTTGGACCCACACTGGCACTCTGAGACTACATTTCCTTCAGTGTGGTAGGTTAATGATTTCTAAGAAGGAGACAGAGAGAGGAACTTACCTCCATGATCTTTACTCAGATGTTTGTTTATTCCTGCTGTGGATCTTTTCGGTGGCGCTTTGGTGTGAACGTCTCCTTTGTTGTTTAGTTTCCCAGCGTCTGCCTGAAAAACTTGCTGGTCTTCGCTGTTTTCTTTTTTATCCAACATGTAGAAGGATCTGGACCGAGGTCTGAGGAAGTTTCTTTGGTACTCGATCAAATCTGGTGGCTCAAAAAGGGAACAAGAACGATGCCTTTGACAGCCATCTGACCCGCTCGCCCTCTGCAACTCCACTGGACCAAAGCTGGAAAAATCGAAGCTTGGAGAAACCTGGAGCATTTCTCCAGCAGTTGAAGAACAGTTTGGAAGTGTTTAGGAAGAGTTCAAAGAGTTTGAAAATTTTCTGAAATGTTCAGAAAAGTTCAGCTCAGAAATTGAAGAAGATTTAGAAAAGCAGGGAAAGTTTAAAAGTTGGTGAATTTGGAAATTGGTCATAAACCTGAAGTATATTTGTGTCAAGACACTAAGAATGATGAAGAAAGAGTTTAGAGGTTTTTAAGATTTTTTAAAATGACTTACAAGCAACATAAGAAGTCAAGATGGCCTTTTTTGAAAGGCTTTGAAAAACTTTAGAGTATTCAAAAGAAATGAGAAGAATTCAGAAGAGTGCAGGTGATTTATAAAGTCTCTGCAGGTCTGATCTTCATTCGAGTGTTTTGCTCCGGCTGTATGTGACCACAGCGGTCAGCTGATTTATGTAGATGACTTGTGTAACAGCTTTAAGTGTGTGGTGGAAAATTCCAAACTCTTCCATTAAGCATGTGAGATGGCTACCTGTGTTTATGGGAGAAACACATGGCGTTTAGCAGGAAAAATACAGGCTTTTGAGATTACAAAACAAATACTACTCGCATTGTTAGCAAGCATACATCAAAGCATAAAATAAATCAACACTCATATGTCTCCAGAGTGACATATATTATTACTGTGAAGATTTGTATGGCTATCCACTGCATGTGTGTGTATGAACTGTCCATGCTGATACTGAACACAAGTTCGCCTACATTGATTAAGCCTATAAAACTGTGAAGTTATAAATGTAAGTGTCCTTATTCAATGTCATTATTAATCACATAAAACTGTGGTTTCGGTAAATGAAACAAATGACATGAAAATGAATTCAGCACAAATAAACCCAAAATCTACTCAATAGTTTCATGTTTAAAAGTTCATCAGTTTGTTTTCATGCAAACACACATGTGTGTCATCATGAAACATACACATGCATGACATCTGAGTGGGGCTGAAGTCATTCAGTGATGAAGAGGATTGTTATGGTCATATTGGACAAAGGTCACTATGCTTTGTGTTCATAAAATAGCTGTGTACTTGTGAGCATTGTTCAGTTTCCCCTTTACATAGTACAGCTGAATGATTATTATTACAACATGATTAAATTAGTACAGTGCCTGATGGCTGGTTTAATGTGTCACTTCATTCAGGCTGAGCAATATGACATTATCACTGTGTATATGCAGTAACTATGTTTTATATTTATAGTGATAAAGTTTCTTAAATGTCAGAGCATCCATCAGAATTTACTTACACAAAACATTGTTTTGTTACAAAACACAATCTTTTGCTTAAGATAAGATTAACCCTCTGTGGCCAGTTCATTCCTATCAATAATAAGCTAAGAACGATCCTAGTTAATATACTAATTATTTTTTTCTTTATTCTTTTGTTTTATTCTTATCAATATTTATTAAATAAGATGTGCCATTTTGCTCATTTTATTATTTGGTAAATAGTAAAACACTGCTGTATTTTTATTTAATAACATATACTAATCTATGACATTTTATTAGCAAAACACTATTAGCCTACTTTTGCCAGTGCTAAAATACGCTAAATAACGATAGGATTAGTGTGATAATATATTAGATTAATAATAATAAGATAATGTGTTAGTTATACGTTGCTCTATTTTATTCTTATAAATGATACAGATAAATATCTACGATTTGACAATAGACAATACTGTAAAATGGTTTATTTGTATTTGTATTTTATTTTTTATATTTTACAAACATTTTCACACCGTAATCCCGTTTGTCTCTAACCGCGCTCCGTAGTGACGTCACAGTAAATGCGGAAGTAGCTCGTCGTTCAGGCTGATTTGTTTTGTCTGTTATCTACGGTACAAATGGGTCGTTTTTAAATTTATTTTTACTTATTTTTAGTTTTCTCATTTCGGTTAAATCTATATAAATAAATAAATGAACTGAAAAATGTCACAGGATCTGTGGTAAGAGTGCGATTTAGTTCTTTTTTACTCTCATTAGAAATTGTGTTGCTGTCAGAGCTAACGCATAAATCAAAGTTAACGATAGTTAAAGTCTTTATGTATTATTATTATTGTTATTATTATTATAAGCGGATACGTTATTGTTCTTATTACCACGTTCTATCTGTTAATGACAGGAAATCGTGTATTTCATACAGCATCCAACACAGAGAAACACTGCAGTATAAATCTTTTAATAACATATTTCAGACTTAGACAACTTAATTATTTCCTGTAATTCAGTGCTGGAGCAGCACGTGACGGTGAAGTCTTGTGATTTTGTGTTTGTTTAAATGAACACACACACACACACACACACACGTACATATATACTATACTCACACACACACACACACACACACACACACACACGCATACATACATATATACTATACACACACGCATACATATATACTATACACACACGCATACATATATACTATACACACACTCATACATATATACTATACACACACATACATATATACTATACAAAAACGCGCGCCCACATATACATATATACTATATTCAACCACATATACATACACTACACACACACACACACACACACACATACACACACACATACATACATATATACTATACAAACACGCGCACCCACATATACATATACATATATGCTATACACACACACATACATACATAGATATATACTATGCACACGCATACATATATACTATACACACACACATACATACATACATAGATATATACTATGCACACGCATACATATATATTATACACACACATATACATATGTAGACATAACATACATACATACATACATACATAACCTGTAGAGTGACGTTACACAACTGATTCTTCCCTGGTAGTAACACAGTGTTCACACTTCCCCCAAACCCTTCAGCTGAGTGATTTATAAACCATGTGACTTTGTGCGTGTGTGTGTGTGTGTGTACAGGTTGCAGAACTATGACGCCACGTGCCGACTCGCCCAGGAGATCGCTGAGAACATCCAGGAGAGGAACCGACAGCAGAGAACTGGCGGGAACCCGGCCAAGGTGAGGGACTCTAACTAATGATCAGACTCACATCAGATCTGTGTGTGTGTGTCTGAGATTGTGTGTTCCTGTACCATCTGTACTCAGGTGTATTGTCTTTTTAATTTATATCTGATCTAATGTCAGTCTGATGGCATGAGACTGTGGACAGGATATGAGTCTGATACAGGTTAAAATGTTGATCAGATTAAGATTAGACTGACTCAGGTCTGATTGTGAGAAAACAGAGATGACTCTTGACAAACAAACAAACAGAGACTAAAAAGTGCTGCCATAGTCTGTGTTTGTGTGTGCGTGTGTGTGTGCGCACGCTCACACACACTGATTGTAGTCTGTTCTCTTTGTTCAGCTGAACATGAGCCTGCGAGCATCTCTGCAGAAACTGAAGCAGAACATCACACAGCTGAGGGAGACACTCGCTCGAGCCTCGTCTCAGCGCCGCATGTATCCTTACACACACACACACACACACACACACACACACACACACACACACACACACACACACACACACAGCCTGCAGTAAAACCTAGATTGATTTATTTACTCGTGCTTAGAGAAAATGAGAATGCACTTACACATCTTCGCCTCTAGATGGCGGTGTGGTTTAAGAAATAGTAATATATATCTACATACATACATACATACATACAGTATATTCTGTATATTTAATATAAATGTAATGATATAAAGGTCTAAAATCTTTATTACTCTAGCTATTAAATTTTATTTTACACACAGCTATAAATCTCCACAACACTGTTTTTAGTGATGTTTCTCCTCACAGTCCTGCAGCTTTAATCAAATATCTGCTTACAGGAGAACCTCAATAGAGGTAGGTGTAGAACCCCAGACTGTAAACACAAGAACCAGATCACGTGATCCGGACCAGCATCATCCAGCCAATCAGGACAAAGAGATGTCTTAAGCGTTCCTTGGTTCTCTGTCTGTCGTTTCTTTATCATAAAGAGTTCCAGGTAGAACCTCTTAGAAGGCTTTAGAACCCTTCAATAACTCTTGAAGACCTTTTTTCTAATATTGTACCAAGAACAGTTGTTGTCTTCTAGGGTCCTGAAAAGGTCTCGCTATAGACAAGAGTTCCTAGTAGAATGATTTTAAGAGACTAAGAACCCTTGAATAACCCTTTTGTTTACGAGTGTACCAACACCAAAAACCTCAGTGTTAAGCTCCTTACAGGTTCTGGGTGTTAAGAAGAAAATAACGAGCAATAATTTTGAGTTTGTAGCACATGCTCCAAGAAGGTTCTCCAGGGGTTCTTTAAGAGTTCTACTTCAGTTGCTGTCATATGGGGGAGCACTCTGTGGAAAGGTTCTACGGAGATGTTTTAGAGTTCTCACAGAGAGACGCGAAGAATGCTTAAGTGTATTGAATTTTCTGAGAGCATTTTCCAACATGGAAGCGTTCCAAACGATTTTCAGAGGGTAAGAACTTGAAGAACTCTTGAAGAACCGTTTTTTAAGAGTGTAACAAGAGCCAAGAGCTAAATGTTAAACTCCTGACAGGTTCTAGATGGTTATTTTTCCGTAATGAGTGACTCCAGCATGCAGAGTGAAGCGGACCGGCGGCAGAATCTGGTGGACGACTTGGTGACGAGAGAGAAGCAGCTGTTCAGCTCGTTCAGCCGAGACCCGAGCGCTCCAGAACCGTCACGGTAACGCCATCGTCTCATCAAACACCACTGAACACTGTCATGTAGCTCTGCATTCATTACAGCTCTCTCGCTCGCTCTCTCGCTCTCTCTGTGTGTGTGTGTGTGTGTGTGTGTGTGTGTGTGTGTGTGTGTGTCTGTCTGTCTGTCTGTGTGTGTGTCTGTCTGTGTGTGTGTCTGTCTGTGTGTGTGTGTGTCTGTGTGTGTGTATGTCTGTGTGTATGTCTGTGGGCCTGTGTGTGTGCCTGTGTGTGTGCCTGTCTCTGTATGTGTGTGTGTGTCTCTGTGTTTGTGTGTGCCTGTGTGTGTGCCTATGTGTGTGTGCCTATGTGTGTGTGCCTATGTGTGTGTGCCTATGTGTGTGTGCCTATGTGTGTGTGTCTATGTGTGTGTGTCTATGTGTGTGTCTATGTGTGTGTCTATGTGTGTGTGCCTGTGTGTGTGCCTGTGTGTGTGCCTGTGTGTGTGCCTGTGTGTGTGCCTGTGTGTGTGCCTGTGTGTGTGCCTGTGTCTGTCTCTGTATGTGTGTGTGTCTCTGTGTTTGTTTGTGTGTGTGTGTGTGTGTGTGTGTGTGTGTGTGTGTGTTGTCCTGCAGGTCAACACTGCTGACGGGAGGATTTGGGGCGGAGCCTGCACAGAATCCGTGGCTGGTCGATGAATCAGAGGAGACGAAAGGACTGACGTTTAGAGAGATCAAAGAGCAGCAGCAACGCATCATCCAGGGTAACACACACACACACTCTCACTATCTCTCTTTTTATCTTTTTTCTTTCTTTATTCATTTCTTCTTTACTGTTTCATCAAGAGAAGTAGACAGGAAGCAGAACATTTCATTCTTCTTTCTTTTTTCCTTCAGTCATTCTCTTCCTCCCTTTTCTACATTGTCTTCCCTTAGTTTCTTTCTTTCTTTCAAGTTTACAGCTTTATAAATTACAGAATATCAAAACAGTTTATAATATTAATAATAAATCTTTCTCTCTTTCTCTCGCTCCCTGTCTCTCTCTCTTTCTCTCTCTCTCTCTCTCTCTCTCTCTCTCTCTGTGCCTCTCCCTCTCTCTTTTTCTCTCGCTCCCTCTCTCTCTAGCTCAGGATGAAGGGCTGGACGTGTTAGCAGACGTGATCAGCAGACAGAAGCGAATGGGACAGGAGATCGGAAATGAACTTGATGAACACAACGGTGAGACACACACACACACACACACACACACACACACACACAGTGCTACTTGAGTTCCCTCAGGTGCAGTAAGCGTGCGATAGGAAGGAAGTTTCCTGATGGAGATGTTGATTCTTACAGGAGTGAAAGTGAGGATCAGAGAGCCAGAGAGAGAGTATGAGAGACAGTGACTGTGTGAGAGACTCTGACCCCCCCCCCCCCCTTTGGGAGTTTTGGGGGCTTGGATGGTGGGTGTGAGCTCAGTGCACTCAGGTGTGTAACAAGTTGAAACAGAACGAGGAAATTAGTTATAATGAGTTTTATAAATAAAAGGAGGAGTGTGTCTGTGTGTCTGTGTGTGTGTGTGTGTGTGTGTGTGTGTGTGTGTGTGTGTGATGTGTGCTGAGGTGACGGGCCATGTGTGACCTGTCTCACCTCCTCAGCCGGTTGGAGTGGTGTTTAGCCACAAACAGATTAACGTCCATATCAGAAAGAACCGAAGTGTGAAGCGTCTCTCCTTTTTAGGTAAAGGGTTGCAGAAAGGGTGGGTGGGGGGGCACAATGTCAGGGGTCAAAGGTCATTTGGAAATTACTCAGCACAAACAGACCATAGCTTCCTGAGCCTGGTCCGAACGTCGAAGTTCAGTGGTTTTATCAACTGCCTTTCCAAAGCAGGAGCTCAAAAATCACACACACGCACATGCGTACATACACACACACACACACACACAGTTTCATACCTCATGTTTTCATCACAGAGAGAAATTCTTTGTTTGCATGCTCTGATATCTTAATTAGCATCATACAAATTGGACCGCAGTACGTCTCGTTAATATGATGTATTCTCCTTTAATGTTCTAATTAGCATAATTTAAGGTAATTAGCATAACTTAGTATTGGTATACTTAGTAGTATAATGTGATCTACCATCTTGCTGTATGTGAACCGTTTGCATTCTAACTAAGGCTGATTGTTTCTGCATGGACGTGACACTTCAGCCTTTAACGCAGAAATACGAACGAGAATTTCACATCATTTTCAATTTTTACCTCTGGTTCATTAGCATATCAGAGGGTGGGGCATTTCCATTAGACCAATCAGGGATGAGAGTACATGCAGCGGGACATTTTAACATGTCCCCCCAATGTAGGCTGTAATGGTACAACCCAAAGTTTCACCTAATGAGTGGGAATCCTTTATTGTGTCACCAATTGGGAGTGGGGTTCGGGGGGTGGGACAACACTGCAGCACCGCAGCTATATAAATATTATATGGTGAACACACAAGATATTTATGAGCACATCTCATTTTACAACACCTGACGCATAAACACCTGACGCAGGTGAAATAGTGTTCAGTAATCAGCGTATGTTGTGTTTGTGATCGAGAAAAGCTGTGATTGGTCTCTGCATCCTCCACATCTGCATCCTCCACATCTGCATCCTCCACATGGGGTTTGTTTTGTAGCTCATAAGTTAAAAGAATAACAAGAGCCCTGAGCGGAGTGGGATGAAGTCAGAGCTGAGCAATGCGTTTCATCCTGCAGCGTCTTTCTCTCTTTCGCTTTTTCTCTCTTTCCATCCGATTCCTCATTAACCAGCAGATCCTCGTTAGAGCGTCGGCACGTCGCCTCACATCCACCATCCATCAAACGAGAAACAAATGCAACATCTGGATCTGATAAGGTGGGGAAACACACACACACCAGAGAGGAGAGGAATGAATTAAAAAGGAGAAGAGAGGAGACGAGCACAGAGATGAAGGGAGGAGAAATGTGGAAGGAGGAGAGAAGGACAAGAAAGAAAAGGCAAAAATACAAAGGAATGAGAAGAGCTGAGAAGACGGGAGAAAGAGATGAGGAAAGAAGAAGAAGAGCGGAAACAAAGGCACTGAGAAGACGAAGAACAAGCGGAAGAGAGAAGAGGTGATAAAAGAGGAAATGCTACAAAGGCAAGAGAAGGGAGAGAGGAGTGTAGAGCGGAAAGAATGAAAGCTAGTAGGATAGAAAGATCAAGGATGAAGAGGAGAAGAGAGGAAAAGGGACGAGGGACAGGAGGAGTAGGAGAAGAAGGGACAAATAAGAGCAAAAGAAAGAGGGGAGTGAGGAGAAGAGTACAGGAAAGAAGGGAGGAGGAAGGAAAGCAGAATGAGAACAAGAGGTAAAGAATGGAGAGAGAGAGAGAGGGAAACGAAAGTAAAGGAAAAAGGGAGAGAGAGATGTGTGTAAGGCGAGATCGAGATCTTTCATGACACAGATGCCGTCACACACTTTTAATTCTTATACAAATCCGTACACAAGTTTTAACACCGATAGTGATAGATGTGTTTCACTACATACACACACACACACACCCAGCTGAAGTTCCTTGTGGTTTTGAGACTTCATCTGTTTCAGAGCGCTGGAGAGAATTAGCCGACGTTCCACACACATCACTCTGTCATTAACATGCTAATGTTTTACCACACACACACACACCCCTCTGATCCAATACATATCATC